>NW_027009254.1:0-49723 GCF_036934945.1 Oncorhynchus masou masou | reverse complement strand
GCATCCGGGGACGCTGCAATGGAAGAGCCTGTTGAGACCACCTCAGACGGTGACGTCAGCAGACCAGTCATGATGGAACAGCCTGTAGAGACCACCTCAGGCGGTGACGTCAGCAGACCAGAGTCATGATGGAACAGCCTGTTGAGACCACCTCAGACGGTGACGTCAGCAGACCAGAGTCATGATGGAACAGCCTGTTGAGACCATCTCAGACGGTGACGTCAGCAGACCAGAGTCATGATGGAACAGCCTGTAGAGACCACCTCAGACGGTGACGTCAGCAGACCAGAGTCATGATGGAACAGCCTGTAGAGACCACCTCAGACGGTGACGTCAGCAGACCAGAGTCATGATGGAACAGCCTGTTGAGACCACCTCAGACGGTGACGTCAGCAGACCAGAGTCATGATGGAACAGCCTGTAGAGACCACCTCAGGCGGTGACGTCAGCAGACCAGAGTCATGATGGAACAGCCTGTTGAGACCACCTCAGACGGTGACGTCAGCAGACCAGAGTCATGATGGAAGAGCCTGTTGAGACCACCTCAGACGGTGACGTCAGCAGACCAGTCATGATGGAACAGCCTGTTGAGACCACCTCAGACGGTGGCGTCAGCAGACCAGAGTCATGATGGAACAGCCTGTTGAGACCACCTCAGACGGTGACGTCAGCAGACCAGAGTCATGATGGAACAGCCTGTTGAGACCACCTCAGACGGTGACGTCAGCAGACCGAGTCATGATGGAACAGCCTGTAGAGACCACCTCAGACGGTGACGTCAGCAGACCAGAGTCATGATGGAACAGCCTGTAGAGACCACCTCAGATACGGGATCAGCCTGTTGAGACCACCAGACGGTGACGCCAGCAGACCAGTCATGATGGAACAGCCTGTTGAGACCACCTCAGATCGGTGACGCCAGCAGACCAGTCATGATGGAACAGCCTGTTGAGACCACCAGACGGTGACGCCAACAGACCAGAGTCATGATGGAACAGCCTGTTGAGACCACCTCAGACGGTGGCGTCAGCAGACCAGAGTCATGATGGAACAGCCTGTTGAGACCACCTCAGACGGTGGCGTCAGCAGACCAGTCATGATGGAACAGCCTGTTGAGACCACCTCAGACGGTGACGTCAGCAGACCAGTCATGATGGAACAGCCTGCTGAGACCACCTCAGATGGCGTCAGCAGACCAGGTCATGATGGAACAGCCTGTTGAGACCACCTCAGACGGTGACGTCAGCAGACCAGAGTCATGATGGAACAGCCTGTTGAGACCACCTCAGACGGTGACGTCAGCAGACCAGAGTCATGATGGAACAGCCTGTAGAGACCACCTCAGACGGTGACGTCAGCAGACCAGTCATGATGGAACAGCCTGTTGAGACCACCTCAGATGGTGACGTCAGCAGACCAGTCATGATGGAACAGCCTGTTGAGACCACCTCAGACGGTGACGTCAGCAGACCAGAGTCATGATGGAACAGCCTGTTGAGACCACCTCAGACGGTGGCGTCAGCAGACCAGTCATGATGGAACAGCCTGTTGAGACCACCTCAGACGGTGACGTCAGCAGACCAGAGTCATGATGGAACAGCCTGTTGAGACCACCTCAGACGGTGACGTCAGCAGACCAGTCATGATGGAACAGCCTGTTGAGACCACCTCAGACGGTGACGTCAGCAGACCAGTCATGATGGAACAGCCTGTTGAGACCACCTCAGACGGTGACGTCAGCAGACCAGAGTCATGATGGAACAGCCTGTTGAGACCACCTCAGACGGTGACGTCAGCAGACCAGAGTCATGATGGAACAGCCTGTTGAGACCACCTCAGGCGGTGACGTCAGCAGACCAGAGTCATGATGGATCGGCGGGGCTCCGTGTCGGCAGTAAAGGGTCCAGGCCAATTGGCAGAAGAGGTCTTGTATTCTGGACCTCTTCGGCTAGCCGGTAGATGGGCCTAGCACGAGGCTAGCCGGTAGATGGGCCTAGCTCGAGGCTAGCCGGGAGACGGGCCTAGCTCGAGGCTAGCCGGGAGACGGGCCTAGCTCGAGGCTAGCCGGGAGACGGGCCTAGCTCGAGGCTAGCCGGGAGACGGGCCTAGCTCGAGGCTAGCCGGGAGACGGGCCTAGCTCGAGGCTAGCCGGGAGACGGGCCTAGCTCGAGGCTAGCCGGGAGACGGGCCTAGCTCGAGGCTAGCCGGGAGACGGGCCTAGCTCGAGGCCTAGCCGGAGACGGGCCTAGCTCGAGGCTAGCGGGAGACGGGCCTAGCTCGAGGCTAGCCGGGAGACGGCCTAGCTCGAGCTAGCTCAAGGCTTACTGGTGCTAGCTGGGACATAGCCAGGGTAGCCACTCAGATTGCAGCTAGCTAGCTGCGATGATCCAGTGTAAAGGTTCAGAGTTTGCAGTAGGAATCTGGAGATGTGGTACAGAAAAAGCAGTCCGATATGCTCTGGGTTGATATCGTGCTCTGCAGACTGGCAGGTATTGACTGAGCTGAAGCTGGTTGTTGTTCAAGTTAACGGTGAAGACCGCTGGCAGTGGCTAACTGACTAGTAGCTAGCTGCTGATGGGGGTTCCGGTTCTAAAGTATAAAAATAGCAGATCCTTACCACATTGCAGGAGAGTATATTCAGTCTGTAGATGGAAAGTAAGATTAAAATATATACAAAAAAACAAAGAACTATATTTACACGGGATAAGACAAGATGGGACAAGACCAAACACACGTCCGACTGCTACACCATCTTGGAACAACTCTGGTAGGTCTACTCTGGTAGTCCTACATTTTGATAAAATAGCCACAGGAGCCACAGCACCTCTCTCTCTCTCTCTGCCTCTCTCTCTCTGCCTCCCTCCCTCCCCCACTTCTCTTCCAAAATCCTTCGCCCCCTGCCCCTTCTCAACCCGTCGCCCCCTGCCCCTTCTCAACCTATCTGGCCAGCCTGCTCTTAATCACTTCCAGTTTGATACTTTCCGTGTGTTGGTGTGTATTTGTGGGAGTGTATGTACAGTGTGTGTGAGTGTCAGTTATGTTTGCATACGTTTGCAGGAAGGGGCTATGTAAATGGACGAGCTTCTGTGTCTGTGTGAATATGTCACTTCTGCACATGGGTGTATTTACGTATCTATATAAATATGCCAGTTCTATATCCGCCTGTGTATCATTGAATGTGTGTGAATGTGTCACTTGACTTCCGTATCAATGTGTGTGTGTCAGCTGTATATCAGTGTGAGTGTGAGCGTGTGTGTGAATGTGTTAGTTCCGGCCGTGATGGGTCCAGGTGGTAAGATCATCATGATATTTCTATTAATACTACAGCTAAGCATGGTGGGAGACCGAGAGAGGGGGAAAGGAAAGAGAGAGAGAGAGAGGGGACATGGGAACCAATCTTTGGCCTGTGTTACAGACACTGCAGTTGTTAGCAAGCGTTGTTGTTGTTTTTGCCATGTCCCTTATAACCTAACGGACTATCAGCAGCTGTAGAGGACACGGAACCACCTCTTCCTGACAAACCTGTGCAAGAAGACCTTACTTCCCCTAACCTGGTCCCAGATCTGTTTGTGCTGTCATACTGATGTCCATATTCACAAGAAGACCTTACTTCCCCTAACCTGGTCCCAGATCTGTTTGTGCTGTCATACTGATGTCCATATTCACAAGAAGACCTTACTTCCCCTAACCTGGTCCCAGATCTGTTTGTGCTGTCATACTGATGTCCATATTCACAAGAAGACCTTACTTCCCCTAACCTGGTCCCAGATCTGTTTGTGCTGTCATACTGATGTCCATATTCACAAGAAGACCTTACTTCCCCTAACCTGGTCCCAGATCTGTTTGTGCTGTCATACTGATGTCCATATTCACAAGAAGACCTTACTTCCCCTAACCTGGTCCCAGATCTGTTTGTGCTGTCATACTGATGTCCATATTCACAAGAAGACCTTACTTCCCCTAACCTGGTCCCAGATCTGTTTGTGCTGTCATACTGATGTCCATATTCACAAGAAGACCTTACTTCCCCTAACCTGGTCCCAGATCTGTTTGTGCTGTCATACTGATTTCCGGTTCCGGGTTGGAGCGAGCGGTCGCATCTACACTTCAGTCCGCAGGTAGTATAACTTTTCATTACATTTCATTATAGTACAACGGTTTGATTTGTCCACTAGCACAGCAGCTAGCTAACGTCCACTAGCACTGTAGAAACTATTACACTCAACGACTCGATTAGTGTAGTGTTAGCTAGCTACATAGTTGTCTTTGCTGTCTTCGTATCCAAGGTAATTGTGTAGTTTAGAGTGTGTAGACTTAGAGTGATTATCTTAATTTACCGAGGTTAGCTAGCCAGCTATTTGTCGGTCCTTAACGTAGGAGTCACTGCTAGCTAGCTAGCCAACAGCTAGCCAACGTCTTCCGAATTAAACTTCAACAACCCAGGTCAACATTCCGCTTCGCTCCACAGGTAGTATCACATTTTCATTTCACTTCATTACAGTACAACGGTTTGATTTGTTTGATCGTAGCTAGCTAGCTACATAGCCGTCTTTGTATCTAAGACAATTGTGCAGTCTGGAGCGATTTTCTAGGTTAGCTAGCCAGCTATTGTCGTTCTTTTAACGTAACGTTACGTAATCAACACTGCTAGCTAGCCAGCTAGCCCCCAATAGCAGCACTGTAGAAACTATTACACTCGACGGAACGACTTGATTAGTGTAGTGTCAACAACGTAGCCACTGCCAGCTAGCCTACTCAGCAGTACTGTATCATTTCAATCATTTTAGTCAATAAGATTCTTGCTACGTAAGCTTAACGTTCTGAACATTTGATAAGTGTAGTCCACTTGTCATTCCAATCTCCTTTGCATTAGCGTAGCCTCTTCTGTAGCCTGTCAACTATGTGTCTATCTATCCCTGTTCTCTCCTCTCTGCACAGACCATACAAACGCTCCACACCGCGTGGCCGCGGCCACCCTAATCTGGTGGTCCCAGCGCGCACGACCCCGTGGAGTTCCAGGTCTCCGGTAGCCTCTGGAACTGCCGATCTGCGGCCAACAAGGCAGAGTTCATCTCAGCCTATGCCTCCCTCCAGTCCCTCGACTTCTTGGCACTAGCGGAAACATGGATCACCACAGACAACACTGCTACTCCTACTGCTCTCTCTTCGTCCGCCCACGTGTTCTCGCACACCCGAGAGCTTCTGGTCAGCGGGGTGGTGGCACCAGGGATCCTCATCTCTCCCAAGTGGTCATTCTCTTTCTCCCCTTACCCATCTGTCTATCGCCTCCTTTGAATTCCATGCTGTCACAGTTACCAGCCCTTTCAAGCTTAACATCCTTATCATTTATCGCCCTCCAGGTTCCTCGGAGAGTTCGTGTGAGCTTGATGCCTTGATAAGCTCTTTCCTGAGGACGGCTCACCTCTCACAGTCCTGGGCGACTTTAACCTCCCCACGTCTACCTTTGACTCATTCCTCTCTGCCTCCTTCTTTCCCTCCTCTCCTCTTTTGACCTCACCCTCTCACCTTCCCCCCTACTCACAAGGCAGGCAATACACTCGACCTCATCTTTACTAGATGCTGTTCTTCCACTAACCTCATTGCAACTCCCTCAAGTCTCCGACCACTACCTTGTATCCTTTTCCCTCTCGCTCTCATCCAACACTTCCCACTGCCCCCTACTCGGATGGTATCCGCCGTCCCAACCTTCGCTCTCTCTCCCCCTTCTCTCTCCTCTTCCATCCTATCATCTCTTCCCTCTGCTCATACCTTCTCCAACCTATCTCTGATTCTGCCTCCTCAACCCTCCTCTCTTTCCCTTTCTGCATCCTTTGACTCTCTATGTCCCCTATCCTCCAGGCCGGCTCGGTCCTCCCCTCCCGCTCCGTGGCTCGGCGACTCATTGCGAGCTCACAGAACAGTGCTCCGGGCAGCTGGCGGAAATGGAGGAAAACTCGCCTCCCTGCGGACCTGGCATCCTTTCACTCCCTCCTCTCTACATTTTCCTCCTCTGTCTCTGCTGCTAAAGCCACTTTCTTCCACTCTAAATTCCAAGCATCTGCCTCTAACCCTAGGAAGCTCTTTGCCACCTTCTCCTCCCTCCTGAATCCTCCTCCCCCCCCCCTCTCCCTCTCTGCAGATGACTTCGTCAACCATTTTGAAAAGAAGGTCGGCGACATCCGATCCTCGTTTGCTAAGTCAAAGCACCGCTAGTTCTGCTCACACTGCCCTACCCTGTGCTCTGACCTCTTTCTCCCCTCTCTCTCCAGATGAAATCTCGCTTCTTGTGACGGCCGGCCGCCCAACAACCTGCCCGCTTGACCCTATCCCTTCTCTCTTCTCCAGACCATTTCCGGAGACCTTCTCCCTTACCTCACCTCGCTCATCAACTCATCCCTGACCGCTGGCTACGTCCCTTCCGTCTTCAAGAGGCGAGAGTTGCACCCCTTCTGAAAAAACCTACACTCGATCCCTCCGATGTCAACAACTACAGACCAGTATCCCTTCTTTCTTTTCTCTCCAAAACTCTTGAACGTGCCGTCCTTGGCCAGCTCTCCCGCTATCTCTCTCAGAATGACCTTCTTGATCCAAATCAGTCAGGTTTCAAGACTAGTCATTCAACTGAGACTGCTCTTCTCTGTATCACGGAGGAGCTCCGCACTGCTAAAGCTAACTCTCTCTCCTCTGCTCTCATCCTTCTAGACCTATCGGCTGCCTTCGATACTGTGAACCATCAGATCCTCCTCTCCACCCTCTCCGAGTTGGGCATCTCCCGGTGCGGCCCACGCTTGGATTGCGTCCCTACCTGACAGGTCGCTCCTACCAGGTGGCGTGGCGAGAATCTGTCTCCCACGCGCGCTCTCACCACTGGTGTCCCCCAGGGCTCTGTTCTAGGCCCTCTCCTATTCTCGCTATACACCAAGTCACTTGGCTCTGTCATAACCTCACATGGTCTCTCCCTATCATTGCTATGCAGACGACACACAATTAATCTTCTCCTTTCCCCCTTCTGATGACCAGGTGGCGGAATCGCATCTCTGCATGTCTGGCAGACATATCAGTGTGGATGACGGATCACCACCTCAAGCTGAACCTCGGCAAGACTGGAGCTGCTCTTCCTCCCGGGAAGGACTGCCCGTTCCATGATCTCATCACGGTTGACAACTCCATTGTGTCCTCCTCCCAGGCGCTAAGAACCTTGGCGTGATCCTGGACAACACCCTGTCGTTCTCAACTAACATCAAGGCGGTGGCCCGTTCCTGTAGGTTCATGCTCTACAACATCCATGGGAAATACGCCCTGCCTCACACAGGAACGGCGCAGGTCCCTAATCCAGGCACTTGTCATCTCCCGTCTGGATTACTGCAACTCGCTGTTGGCTGGGCTCCTGCCTGTGCCATTAAACCCCTACAACTCATCCCAGAACGCCGCAGCCCGTCTGGTGTTCAACCTTCCCAAGTTCTCTCACGTCACCCCGCTCCTCCGCTCTCTCCACTGGCTTCAGTTGAAGCTCGCATCGCTACAAGACCATGGTGCTTGCCTACGGAGCTGTGAGGGGGGACGGCACCACAATGCCTCCAGGCTCTGATCAGGCCCTACACCCAAACAAGGGCACTGCGTTCATCCACCTCTGGCCTGCTCGCCTCCCTACCACTGAGGAAGTACAGTTCCCGCTCAGCCCAGTCAAAACTGTTCGCTGCTCTGGCCCCCAATGGTGGAACAAACTCCCTCACGACGCCAGGACAGCGGAGTCAATCACCACCTTCCAGAACACCTGAAACCCCACCTCTTCAAGGAATACCTAGGATAGGATAAAGCAATCCTTCACCCCCTTCTCACTATTGTAAAGTGGCTGTTCCACTGATGTCCAGAAGGTGAATTCACCAATTTGTAAAGTCGCTCTGGATAAGAGCGTCTGCTAAATGACTTAAATGTAATGTAAATGTAATTCACAAGAAGACCTTACTTCCCTAACCTGGTCCCAGATCTGTTTGTGCTGTCATACTGATGTCCATATTCACAAGAAGACCTTACTTCCCCTAACCTGGTCCCAGATCTGTTTGTGAATCATACTGATGTCCATATTCACAAGAAGACCTTACTTCCCCTAACCTGGTCCCAGATCTGTTTGTGCTGTCATACTGATGTCCATATTCACAAGAAGACCTTACTTCCCCTAACCTGGTCCCAGATCTGTTTGTGCTGTCATACTGATGTCCATATTCACAAGAAGACCTTACTTCCCCTAACCTGGTCCCAGATCTGTTTGTGCTGTCATACTGATGTCCATATTCACAAGAAGACCTTACTTCCCTAACCTGGTCCCAGATCTGTTTGTGCTGTCATACTGATGTCCATATTCACAAGAAGACCTTACTTCCCTAACCTGGTCCCAGATCTGTTTGTGCTGTCATACTGATGTCCATATTCACATGATTAAACCTGTTATTCTATCATAAAGTAGTCAAACAAGAAGAGCACTCTCTAGACGTTAAGTAGAGTCAGTATTGTGTATACTGATATTAAAGAAGACCTAAAGATCTGTTTGTCAAAGTCCAGATTATAACCTTACTCCTCTAGACTGTTGTGGAGTCTTGTAGAGTCAGTATGTGATAATAGGTCCCAGGTGGGATATGTTTAGCCCTAAGTAGTGTTTGTGAGTACAGGTGACTTTTTACTGTTTCCTGTAAATGTTGGCGACATTTTAGTAAACACAATATTTCATAACAATATGCTGTTTGGTGCTTGAAATAATAATGTGTTATGTTTATAATAATGAGTCAGTTGGACACAGTAGAGGCAGCTATAGACCAGCCAACCTGCCAGTCAATACTCTGGACACAGTAGAGGCAGCTATAGACCACCCAACCTGCCAGTCAATACTCTGGACACAGTAGAGGCAGCTATAGACCAGCCAACCTGCCATTCAATACTCTGGACACAGTAGAGGCTAGAGACCAGCCAACCTACTGGACACAGTAGAGGCAGCTATAAACCAGCCAACCTGCCAGTCAATACTCTGGACACAGTAGAGGCTAGAGACCAGCCAACCTACCAGTCAATACTCTGGACACAGTAGAGGCAGCTATAGACCAGCCAACCTGCCAGTCAGCGCTCTGGGAACAGCTGGAGCTCATTACCAACAATGCCCTCCTTCAGCAGGAACCAAACTGATGGGCTTCGCAGGTAATGCCTTTAAAATGAGCTGGCACTAAGAGAGGAATGGAGGACGGCCACACCTGGATTATGGTGTGTGTGCATATGTGTATGTGTGGTGGTGTGTATGTGTGTATGTGTGGTGGTGTGTGTGTGTGCATACGTGTATGTGTGGTGGTGTGTGTGTGTGTGTGTTAGACCTTGCTCCCATCCAGTCATCCAATTAACATGTTTTTTTTCTGGATCGTTTCCGTCACTTTCCAGAACAAGGCCACCAGCTGCCATTAGACCAGTAGAGATTAACAGAGGAGAGAGAAATAAAGAACAGTTTTATAAAGCAGAATTTTCTCTCTCTCTCGCTCTCTCTCTCTTTAACCCCTCTCTCTGTCTCTCTGTCTCTCTCCCTCTCTCCCTCTCTCCCTCTCTCCCTCTCTCCCTCTCTGTCTCTCTGTCTCTGTCTCTCTGTCTCTCTGTCTCTCTGTCTCTGTCTGTCTCTCTCTCTCTCTCTCTCTCCCCCTCTCTCTCTCTCTCTCCCTCGCTCTCTCTCTGTCTCTGTCTCTCTCTCTCTTTTACCCCTCTCTCTCTCTCTTTCTCTTTACCCCTCTCCTCTCTTCCCCTCCCCCCCTCTCTCTCTCTACCCCCTCTCTCTCTCTCTTTCTCTCTCCCCATCTCTCTCTCTCTCTCTCTCCCTGTCTCTTTCTCTCTCTCTCTCTCCCCATGTATCTTTCTCTCTCTTTCTCTCTCTCTAACACTGTTTTACTATCCCCCCTAAAGAGCATTACTCCTGGTCTGAATTCCAATGAGAAATATCATTATCTCCTCTTCTCTGCCAGAACAGTTAAGTCCACAGACAGTACAAGGCTACGGGCTAACATGTCCACAGACAGTACAAGGCTACGGGCTAACATGTCCACAGACAGTACAAGGCTATGGGCTAACATGTCCACAGACAGTACTAGGCTACGGGCTAACATGTCCACAGACAGTACAAGGCTACGGGCTAACATGTCCACAGACAGTACAAGGCTACGGGCTAACATGTCCACAGACAGTACAAGGCTACGGGCTAACATGTCCACAGACAGTACAATGCTATTTTAACATGTCCACAGACAGTACAAGGCTAATGTGTTGTCCACACAGTACTACTACGGGCTAACATGTCCACAGACAGTACAAGGCTATATAACATGTCCACAGACAGTACAAGGCTATGGGCTAACATGTCCACAGACAGTACTAGGCTACGGGCTAACATGTCCACAGACAGTACAATGTTTGCTGTCGTAACATGTCCACAGACAGTACAAGGCTACGAGCTAACATGTCCACAGACAGTACTACAGAGCTATCATTAACCAAATGCTGGCAATTTCTACGTGTGTTGTAAAACACACAAAAACACATGCAGAAGAATGCTCATTTATGTGAATTTATGCACGTTGACACACATGCACGTTGACACACACACATGCATGCAAGCCACAAGCACGCCCTGCTACTTCTTGTCAACCCCCAATGTTTGCTGTCGTACGCTTTACATTCCTGTAAACTACATGTGGAGCAGCAAGGAGAGAGGAGGAAGTCATTTCCACTGTGTGTGTGTGTGTGAAGGTCTGTGAGGGGTCAAGCATCCCGCCACGGCTGTGTAAGTCGCTCACTTCAAAACCACACCATCCTTCAAAACCACACCATCCTTCACAACCACACCATCCTTCACAACCACACCATCCTTCACAACCACACCATCCTTCACATCCACACCATCCTTCACAACCACACCATCCTTCACAACCACACCATCCTTCACAACCACACCATCCTTCACAACCACACCATCCTTCACATCCACACCATCCTTCACAACCACACCATCCTTCACAACCACACCATCCTTCACATCCACACCATCCTTCACATCCACACCATCCTTCACATCCACACCATCCTTCACAACCACACCATCCTTCACAACCACACCATCCTTCACATCCACACCATCCTTCACATCCACACCATCCTTCACAACCACACCATCCTTCACATCCACACCATCCTTCACAACCACACCATCCTTCACAACCACACCATCCTTCACAAGTACACCATCCTTCACAACCACACCATCCTTTCAACGGTTAGAAGGAAACGACAGCATTAAACCTCCGTTTACTGTAGTACAGGGCGTCATCCTAACTTTCTAGATGCAGATGTGATGTGGAGTTCTGCATAAACTAGCCAGGCTATCTATTGAATGAACTGGCTGTGATGTCATTGTGGACAACTAGATTTACGACATCCCCACTGATATTAAGATCAGATTTGGGCCAGAGTGAGAAAAGCAACCGGTTTTGGCTCCAGTTCTCCTAACAACATCCTATTGGCTAGAGATCCTGTTGTCACTCCTGACTGTGCCAGGGCTAATCCAAGTCATCCTGTTGGGTAAGAGCCTGGCTGTTTGCTTTCCCGCACTGCTGTCAACTCTGTTCCTCTTTCTCTCTCCCTACACACACACACATACACACAATCACACATACACACACACACACATACACACGTGAATGCACACACACACACACACAATCACACATACACACATACACACAATCACACATACACACGTGAATGCACACACAGTTCCGTTCGTACCCAGCAAACATGTACCTGGAAAGCCACTAAGTGGCATCACTCCCGTGGACACACCCACACTAATACAAAGGGGCTTTTATATCCCATGTCTGTTTCCACGTCAACCCAACGCTCCCACGGATCCACAAGTCATTTAGATTAAGAGTCAAAGGTCAATGACATGGTATCGGACAGAGAGTGATGTATGTGTGACATTACCATCAGTAAATCTGATTAGTAGACAGGTCCTGCTACGGCCTGCGTTAGATCAAATATTTACATACCTGCTACGAAAAGGTTATTTATCTGTCTGCCAATTGTACGACCAAAGCATGAGAACAGATCCGATTCTCACAGATCCTACATTCAGGTTCCATTCTCACACGGACCAAATACAGAACCCATACAGTTTACCCTTGTCAGTGCAACAACAACTCTCTCAGCCATATGTGTAGTGTATATGTGTAGTGTATATGTGTAATATGTGTAGTGATATGTGTAGTGTAGTGAATATGTGTAGTGTATATGTGTAGTGTAGTGTAGTGTATATGTGTAGTGAATATGTGTAGTGAATATGTGTAGTGAATATGTGTAGTGAATATGTGTAGTGAATATGTGTAGTGTATATGTGTGTGTATATGTGTAGTGAATATGTGTAGTGAATATGTGTAGTGAATATGTGTAGTGAATATGTGTAGTGAATATGTGTAGTGAATATGTGTAGTGAATATGTGTATGTGTAGTGTATATGTGTAGTGAATATGTGTAGTGTGTGTAGTGAATATGTGTAGTGTATATGTGTAGTGAATATCATGTGTAGTGTACATTGTGTGTTGAGTGTATATTCTTTTGTGTTGACTGTAAATCGCTTTGTAGAAAAGTTTCAGGAAACCTAAGAGGAAAATGTAATCACATGACCATGTTACATTAAACAGTATTCTACTGTGTCTCACACTGCTCAGGCTCCTCTATCTGTCTACATTACATTATGATGTCTCTGTCTACATTACATTATGATGTCTGTCTGTCTACATTACATTATGATGTCTCTGTCTACATTACATTATGATGTCTCTGTCTACATTACATTATGATGTCTCTGTCTACATTACATTATGATGTCTCTGTCTACATTACATTATGATGTCTCTGTCTACATTACATTATGATGTCTCTGTCTACATTACATTATGATGTCTCTGTCTACATTACATTATGATGTCTCTGTCTACATTACATTATGATGTCTCTGTCTACATTACATTATGATGTCTGTCTGTCTACATTACGATGTCTCTGTCTACATTACATTATGATGTCTGTCTGTCTACATTACGATGTCTCTGTCTACATTACATTATGATGTCTCTGTCTACATTACATTATGATGTCTCTGTCTACATTACATTATGATGTCTCTGTCTACATTACATTATGATGTCTCTGTCTGTCTACATTACATTATGATGTCTCTGTCTGTCTACATTACATTATGATGTCTCTGTCTGTCTACATTACATTATGATGTCTCTGTCTACATTACATTATGATGTCTCTGTCTACATTACATTATGATGTCTCTGTCTACATTACATTATGATGTCTCTGTCTACATTACATTATGATGTCTCTGTCTACATTACATTATGATGTCTCTGTCTACATTACATTATGATGTCTCTGTCTACTACATTATGATGTCTGTCTGTCTACATTACATTATGATGTCTCTGTCTACATTACATTATGATGTCTCTGTCTACATTACATTATGATGTCTCTGTCTACATTACATTATGATGTCTGTCTGTCTACATTATGATGTCTCTGTCTACATTACATTATGATGTCTCTGTCTACATTACATTATGATGTCTGTCTGTCTACATTACATTATGATGTCTCTGTCTACATTACATTATGATGTCTCTGTCTACATTACATTATGATGTCTGTCTGTCTACATTACATTATGATGTCTGTCTGTCTACATTACATTATGATGTCTCTGTCTACATTACATTATGATGTCTCTGTCTACATTACATTATGATGTGTCTGTCTACATTACATTATGATGTCTCTGTCTACATTACATTATGATGTCTCTGTCTACATTACATTATGATGTCTCTGTCTACATTACATTATGATGTCTCTGTCTACATTACATTATGATGTCTCTGTCTACATTACATTATGATGTCTCTGTCTACATTACATTATGATGTCTCTGTCTACATTACATTATGATGTCTCTGTCTACATTACATTATGATGTCTCTGTCTACATTACATTATGATGTCTCTGTCTACATTACATTATGATGTCTCTGTCTACATTACATTATGATGTCTCTGTCTACATTACATTATGATGTCTGTCTGTCTACATTACATTATGATGTCTCTGTCTACATTACATTATGATGTCTCTGTCTACATTACATTATGATGTCTCTGTCTACATTACATTATGATGTCTCTGTCTACATTACATTATGATGTCTCTGTCTACATTACATTATGATGTCTCTGTCTACATTACATTATGATGTCTCTGTCTACATTACATTATGATGTCTCTGTCTACATTACATTATGATGTCTCTGTCTACATTACATTATGATGTCTGTCTGTCTACAATACATTATGATGTCTCTGTCTACATTACATTATGATGTCTCTGTCTACATTACATTATGATGTCTCTGTCTACATTACATTATGATGTCTCTGTCTACATTACATTATGATGTCTGTCTGTCTACATTACATTATGATGTCTCTGTCTACATTACATTATGATGTCTCTGTCTACATTACATTATGATGTCTCTGTCTACATTACATTATGATGTGTCTGTCTACATTACATTATGATGTCTCTGTCTACATTACATTATGTCTCTGTCTACATTACATTATGATGTCTCTGTCTACATTACATTATGATGTCTCTGTCTACATTACATTATGATGTCTCTGTCTACATTACATTATGATGTCTCTGTCTACATTACATTATGATGTCTCTGTCTACATTACATTATGATGTCTCTGTCTACATTACATTATGATGTCTCTGTCTACATTACATTATGATGTCTCTGTCTACATTACATTATGATGTCTCTGTCTACATTACATTATGATGTCTCTGTCTACATTACATTATGATGTCTCTGTCTACATTACATTATGATGTCTGTCTACATTACATTATGTCTGTCTGTCTACATTACATTATGATGTCTCTGTCTACATTACATTATGATGTCTCTGTCTACATTACATTATGATGTCTCTGTCTACATTACATTATGATGTCTCTGTCTACATTACATTATGATGTCTGTCTGTCTACATTACATTATGATGTCTCTGTCTACATTACATTATGATGTCTCTGTCTACATTACATTATGATGTCTGTCTGTCTACATTACATTATGATGTCTCTGTCTACATTACATTATGATGTCTGTCTGTCTACATTACATTATGATGTCTCTGTCTACATTACATTATGATGTCTCTGTCTACATTACATTATGATGTCTGTCTGTCTACATTACATTATGATGTCTCTGTCTACATTACATTATGATGTCTCTGTCTACATTACATTATGATGTCTCTGTCTACATTACATTATGATGTCTCTGTCTACATTACATTATGATGTCTCTGTCTACATTACATTATGATGTCTGCTGTCTACATTACATTATGATGTCTCTGTCTACATTACATTATGATGTCTCTGTCTACATTACATTATGATGTCTCTGTCTACATTACATTATGATGTCTCTGTGTCTACATTACATTATGATGTCTCATTACATTATGATGTCTACATTACATTATGATGTCTCTGTCTACATTACATTATGATGTCTCATGTGTCTACATTACATTATGATGTCTGTCTGTCTACATTACATTATGATGTCTGTCTGTCTACATTACATTATGATGTCTGTCTGTCTACATTACATTATGATGTCTCTGTCTACATTACATTATGATGTCTCTGTCTACATTACATTATGATGTCTCTGTCTACATTACATGTATTACATTATGATGTCTCTGTCTACATTACATTATGATGTCTCTGTCTACATTACATTATGATGTCTCTGTCTACATTACATTATGATGTCTGTCTGTCTACATTACATTATGTCTCTGTCTACATTACATTATGATGTCTCTGTCTACATTACATTATGATGTCTCTGTCTACATTACATTATGATGTCTCTGTCTACATTACATTATGATGTCTCTGTCTACATTACATTATGATGTCTCTGTCTACATTACATTATGATGTCTCTGTCTGTCTACATTACATTATGATGTCTCTGTCTGTCTACATTACATTATGATGTCTCTGTCTACAATACATTATGATGTCTCTGTCTACATTACATTATGATGTCTGTCTGTCTACATTACGATGTCTCTGTCTACATTACATTATGATGTCTCTGTCTGTCTACATTACATTATGATGTCTCTGTCTGTCTACATTACATTATGATGTCTCTGTCTGTCTACATTACATTATGATGTCTCTGTCTACATTACATTATGATGTGTCTGTCTACATTACATTATGATGTCTCTGTCTACATTACATTATGATGTCTCTGTCTACATTACATTATGATGTCTCTGTCTACATTACATTATGATGTCTCTGTCTACATTACATTATGATGTCTCTGTCTACATTACATTATGATGTCTCTGTCTACATTACATTATGATGTCTCTGTCTACATTACATTATGATGTCTCTGTCTACATTACATTATGATGTCTCTGTCTGTCTACATTACATTATGATGTCTCTGTCTGTCTACATTATGATGTCTCTGTCTACATTACATTATGATGTCTCTGTCTACATTACATTATGATGTCTCTGTCTACATTACATTATGATGTCTCTGTCTACATTACATTATGATGTCCGTCTGTCTACATTATTATGATGTCTCTGTCTACATTACATTATGATGTCTCTGTCTACATTACATTATGATGTCTCTGTCTACATTACATTATGATGTCTCTGTCTACATTACATTATGATGTCTCTGTCTACATTACATTATGATGTCTCTGTCTACATTACATTATGATGTCTCTGTCTACATTACATTATGATGTCTCTGTCTACATTACATTATGATGTCTCTGTCTACATTACATTATGATGTCTCTGTCTACATTACATTATGATGTCTGTCTGTCTACATTACATTATGATGTCTGTCTGTCTACATTACATTATGATGTCTCTGTCTACATTACATTATGATGTCTCTGTCTACATTACATTATGATGTCTCTGTCTACATTACATTATGATGTCTCTGTCTACATTACATTATGATGTCTCTGTCTACATTACATTATGATGTGTCTGTCTACATTACATTATGATGTCTCTGTCTACATTACATTATGATGTCTACATTACATTATCATGTCTGTCTGTCTACATTACATTATGATGTCTCTGTCTGATGTCTACATTACATTATGATGTCTCTGTCTACATTACATTATGATGTCTGTCTGTCTACATTACATTATGATGTCTCTGTCTACATTACATTATGATGTCTGTCTGTCTACATTACATTATGATGTCTCTGTCTGTTACATTATGATGTCTGTCTGTCTACATTACATTATGATGTCTCTGTCTACATTACATTATGATGTCTCTGTCTACATTACATTATGATGTCTGTCTGTCTACATTACATTATGATGTGTCTGTCTACATTACATTATGATGTGTCTGTCTACATTACATTATGATGTCTGTCTGTCTACATTACATTATGATGTCTGTCTGTCTACATTACATTATGATGTCTGTCTGTCTACATTACATTATGTCTGTCTGTCTACATTACATTACATTATGATCTGTCTGTCTACATTACATTATGATGTCTGTCTACATTACATTATGATGTCTGTCATTACATTACATTATGATGTCTACATTACATTACATTATGATGTCTGTCTGTCTACATTACATTATGATGTGTCTGTCTACATTACATGTATGTCTGTCTGTCTACATTACAT
Source organism: Oncorhynchus masou masou (assembly GCF_036934945.1). Lineage (NCBI taxonomy): Eukaryota > Metazoa > Chordata > Actinopteri > Salmoniformes > Salmonidae > Oncorhynchus > Oncorhynchus masou. Next base: position 31,809 of record NW_027009254.1, on the reverse strand, counting down.
TATGTCTGTCTGTCTACATTACATTTTTATGATGTCTACATTACATTACATTATGATGTCTTACATTACATTATGATGTCTGTCTGTCTACATTACATTATGATGTCTGTCTGTCTACATTACATTATGATGTCTGTCTGTCTACATTACATTATTATGTCTGTCTGTCTACATTACATTATGATGTCTCTGTCTACATTACATTATGATGTCTCTGTCTACATTACATTATGATGTCTATCTGTCTACATTACATTATGATGTCTGTCTGTCTACATTACATTATGATGTCTCTGTCTACATTACATTATGATGTCTGTCTGTCTACATTACATTATGATGTCTCTGTCTACATTACATTATGATGTCTGTCTGTCTACATTACATTATGATGTCTCTGTCACATTACATTATGATGTCTGTCTGTCTACATTACATTACATTATGACTGTCTGTCTACATTACATTATGATGTCTCTGTCTACATTACATTATGATGTCTCTGTCTACATTACATTATGATGTCTCTGTCTACATTACATTATGATGTCTGTCTGTCTACATTACATTATGATGTCTCTGTCTATTACATTATGATGTCTGTCTGTCTACATTACATTATGATGTGTCTGTCTACATTACATTATGATGTCTCTGTCTACATTACATTATGATGTCTCCTGTCTACATTACATTATGATGTCTGCCTGTCTGCATTACATTATGATGTCTCTGTCTACATTACATTATGATGTCTCATGTCTACATTACATTATGATGTCTGTCTGTCTACATTACATTATGATGTCTCTGTCTACATACATTATGATGTCTGTCTGTCTACATTACATTATGATGTCTCTGTCTACATTACATTATGATGTCTCTGTCTACATTACATTATGATGTCTCTGTCTACATTACATTATGATGTCTCTGTCTACATTACATTATGATGTCTCATTACATTATGATGTCTCTGTCTACATTACATTATGATGTCTCTGTCTACATTACATTATGATGTCTCTGTCTACATTACATTATGATGTCTCTGTCTACATTACATTATGATGTCTACATTACATTATGATGTCTGTCTGTCTACATTACATTATGATGTCTGTCTGTCTACATTACATTATGATGTCTGTCTGTCTACATTACATTATGATGTCTACATTACATTATGATGTCTGTCTGTCTACATTACATTATGATGTATATCTACATACATTATGATGTCTCTCTGTCTACATTTACATTATGATGTCTGTCTGTCTACATTACATTATGATGTCTGTCTGTCTACATTACATTTATGTCTGTCTGTCTACATTACATTATGATCTGTCTGTCTACATTACATTACATTATGTCTGTCTGTCTACATTACATTATGATGTCTGTCTGTCTACATTACATTATGATGTCTCTGTCTACATTACATTATGATGTCTGTCTGTCTACATTACATTATGATGTGTCTGTCTACATTACATTATGATGTGTCTGTCTACATTACATTATGATGTCTGTCTGTCTACATTACATTATGATGTGTCTGTCTACATTACATTATGATGTCTCTGTCTACATTACATTATGATGTCTCTGTCTACATTACATTATGATGTCTCTGTCTACATTACATTATGATGTCTGTCTGTCTACATTACATTTATGTCTGTCTGTCTACATTACATTATGTCTGTCTGTCTACATTACATTACATTATGTCTGTCTGTCTGTCTACATTACATTATGTCTGTCTGTCACATTACATTATGATGTCTCTGTCTTATGATGTCTGTCTGTCTACATTACATTATGATGTGTCTGTCTACATTACATTACTGTCGCCTTATGATGTCTGTCATGTGTGTCTACATTACATTATGATGTCTCTGTCTACATTACATTATGATGTCTGTCTGTCTACATTACATTATGATGTCTGTCTGTTACATTATGATGTTCATCTACATTACATTATGATGTCTGTCTGTCTACATTACATTATGATGTCTGTCTGTCTACATTACATTATGATGTCTGTCTGTCTACATTACATTATGATGTCTCTGTCTACATTACATTATGATGTCTGTCATGATGTCTGTCTGTTACATTACATTATGATGTCTGTCTGTCTACATTACATGTATGTCTGTCTGTCTGTTACATTATGTCTGTCTGTTACATTACATTACATTATGTCTGTCTGTCTACATTACATTATGATGTCTGTCTGTCTACATTACATTATGATGTCTGTCTGTCTACATTACATTATGATGTCTGTCTGTCTACATTACATTATGATGTCTCTGTCTACATTACATTATGATGTCTACATTACATTATGATGTCTACATTACATTATGATGTCTACATTACATTATGATGTCTCTGTCTACATTACATTTATGATTACATTATGTCTGTCTGTCTACATTACATTATGATGAATTACATTACATTATGATCTGTCTGTCTACATTACATTATGATGTCTCTAGATGTCTACATTACATTATGATGTCTGTCTGTCTACATTACATTATGATGTCTCTGTCTACATTACATTATGATGTCTGTCTGCTCATTACATTATGATGTCTCTGTCTACATTACATTATGATGTCCCTCATTAAACCATGATGTCTCTGTCTTACAATGTCTGTCTGTCTAAATGTAAATTATGATGTCTACATTGTATTATGATGTCTACATTACATTATGATGTCTGTCTGTCTACATTACATTATGATGTCTACATTGTATTATGATGTCTACATTACATTATGATGTCTACATTACATTATGATGTCTGTCTGTCTGTCTACATTATTGTAAAGTTCTGTTTATTTTCCTTAGTCAACCGTGTGTTCTGTTTTGTTGTGTTCTTGAACGTAGCCCTGTTTTTCATTTGTGTTCATTGATTTCACCTGTGTTAGTTACTCACCGATCTCATCAGCTCCTTTTTTAGTTCATTTCATTCTGTCTTTGTGACGTATTGTTCATTTTGACTCTACTTAGCCTTTTCCTTGCTCGTTTGAGAACCAGTTATAGCCTTCAGTCCTAGTTTTGACTCACCTGCCTGTTTGCCTGCCTGTGTATGACCATTGCCTACCTGTATATGACCATTGCCTACCTGTATATGACCATTGCCTACCTATGAATGACCATTGCCTACCTGTGAATGACCATTGCCTACCTGTGAATGACCATTGCCTACCTGTGTATGACCATTGCCTATGACCATTGCCTACCTGTGAATGACCATTGCCTGCCTGTGTATGACCATTGCCTGCCTGTGACCCCGATCCCTGCCTTCTGCGAAGGTCGAAATAAACACCTTGCGGCACACTGCGCGTGAATCTACACCTTTTTCTCCCTGAGTATTCAGTGCAATTATATTATTATATTATCTTATAGTATTATTATCTCTCATATGACTATCTCATAGAATCATTATTTCTAATGTGACTTATCTTATAGTATTATTATCTCTCATATGATTATCTCATAGAATCATTATTTCTAATATGACTATATTATCTTATATTATTATGATCTCTGTTACACACATTCTATCCGGGGTCTGAGGGGCCTATTTCTATGTATATCTTCTCACGGGTTCATCTCAGGTCACTCAACGGGCTAAATGTCACACACACCACTGACACGCGCACACACACATACAATTACACGCTGACATTAGCAACACCACAGCCACCATTTGACCTAGATGGGTTGTGTGTATGTATTGATATGTAGGCTAGACCTAGATGGGTTGTGTGTATGTATTGATATGTAGACTACGCGTGGCATGTTTTTATTTATGTAGTTCTATTCTATATTCTATAGCTGTTCTTGTCTATTAATGTTCTGTATCATGTCATGGTTCATGTTTTGTGTTGGACCCCAGGAAGAGTAGCTGCTGTTTTCACAACAGCTCATGGGGATCCTAACCAAATACCAAATACCATCACGACTGGAATACAGCAGGTGACTGTCCGTCCTTCCAGAGAGTGTAAATTCTAACTGCGCCCTGAAAAAGGGTGATGAAAGTCATGCGGTCAGAAAACACTGGGGTGTATAAAGAACTATAGTCATACAATAGGTTATCAAACAGTGTCACGCCCTGACCTTAGTTCCTCTTTTATGTCTCTATTTTGGTTTGGTCGGGGCGTGAGTTGGGGTGGGCATTCTGTTGTTTTTCTATATTTTCTTTTCTATGTGTTTGGCCTGGTATGGTTCCCATTCAGTGGCAGCTGTCTCTATCGTTGTCTCTGATTGAGAACCATACTTGGGTAGCCTTTTCCCACCTGGTGCTTGTGGGTAGTTGTTTCCTGTTTTGTGTTTTACACCTTCAGGACTGTTTCCATTTTCATTTCTTACATTCACCTTGTTATTTTGTATGTTCGTGTTCGGTGTTAATAAATGATCATGGACACTTACCACGCTGCCTCTTTGGTCCGATCCTTCCTACTCCTCATCCGATGAAGACGAAGATCGTTACAAACAGGGAGTCGTAGCTGTGTTGATGTACGTGAGGCTCGTGCAAACCAGATTGAAAAGTGCCTGGGTATAATGTTCATCTGACTGAAACAACTCCAGCAACAGATCGGCACCTGAAATGGGGTTGTTGTGTGTTTGATTGAGTAAAGCCCATTCTAGGGTAATGCAGGGGGGAGAGAGAGGGAGAATTAGACAACTATGACAGCTGGGTCTGTACATAGTCAAAGGTAGGCTTTGAGGGGACTCCTACAGTTGGATGCACCTACAGCTCATCCCTTGGCAGCAGTACTGTGGACTACTTTATCACTGACCTCAACCCAGAGTCTCTCAGAGCCTTCAAAGTCAGCCCCTGACACCCCTATCAGACCACATGAAAATCACAGCATACTTGAACAGAGAAGTACTCAACCATGAGGCGTCAAAGCCCAACAAACTGCATTCTATTCAGAAATGCTATAGATGGAAGGAAGATAGTGTGTAGAAACCTTCCAAAGAGCAATTGGCCAAAAACACTATCTGCAATAGTGAAGGTGTAAACTTAGAAGTAGAAAGCCTGAATAGTATATTTGACATATCTGCTAACATATAAAATACATTCAAGCAGAAAACCTAGAAAATGAACAGCAATGAGAAATGGTTTGATGAAGAAAGCAAAAACCTAAGAAAGAATCTGATAAACCTGTCCAATAAAAAACCATAAGATACGTCGTTACTGTGGGGAAACACTAAAACGATACACAAATACACTACAAGGAAGGAACAGCACGTCAGAAATCAGCTCAATGTGATTGGAGAATCCATCAAATCAAGCCACTACTGGGAAAATGGGAAAACACTGAACAAACACCAACATGAAGAGTTATCTATCCAACATGGAGATGTGTGGATGAACCACTTCTCCAACCTCTTTGGCCATATAACAAACAACAAGAGTTATCTATCCAACATGGAGATGTGTGGATGAACCACTTCTCCAACCTCTTTGGCCATATAACAAACAACAAGAGTTATCTATCCAACATGGAGATGTGTGGATGAACCACTTCTCCAACCTCTTTGGCCATATAACAAACTGCTAAAACATGTACATGATCATCTGAACATAGGATCAACTGTTAAAGACTCCCAGAACCCTTTGGATCCTCTAATTACATTGAATGAACTGCAGGACAAAATACAAACCCACCAACCCCAAAAGGCCTGATGGTAATCTAAATGAAAGGATAAAATATACAGACCACAAATTCAAGTTGGCTATACTCAGCTGCACCAATGTGTCAGAGGAAACACCATGCACCTGGCAACCTTTGTTAGCGCGCACTGCCCGCCACAGGAGTCACTGGTGCACGATGAGACAAGGATATCCCTCCCGGCCAAGCCCTCCCTAACCCGGACGACGCTAGGCCAATTGTGCGTCGCCCCACGGAGCTCCCGGTCGCGAACGGTTACGACAGAGCCTGGGCGCGAAACCAGAGTCTCTGGTGGCACAGCTGGCGCTGCAGTACAGCCCTTAACCACTGCGTCACCCGGGAGGCCAGCTTTTGAGTCAATTTGCCATGGGCCCCTGCTGTATAAACTGATGGAAAGCGGTGTTGGAAGAAAACCTACAATATTATAAAATCAATGTACACAAACAATAAGTGTGCAGTCATAATTGTCAATAAACACACAGATTTCTTCCCTCAGGGCCAGGGGATGAGACAGGGATGCCACTTGAGCTCCCCCTCTTCAACATTTATATCAATGAATTGGCAAGGGGCACTAGAATAGTCTGCAGCTCATGGCCTCACCCTACCAGACTCTGAAATCAAATGTCTACTGCTTGCTGATGATCTGGTGCTTGTGTCCCCAACCAAGGAGGGCCTACAAAAGGACCTAGATCTTCTGCACAGATTCTGTCAGACTTGGGTCCTGACAGTGAATCTCAGTAAGACTAAAATAACGGTGTTCCAAGGAAGGCCCAGATGCCAGGACCCACATCTCCTTTGCATAGAGTTGATCAAGCTGTTCTTTGTGGCCTGTGGAATGGTGTGCCAGTAACGAATCTCTTCGTCCTCTGAGGAGGAGTAGGAAGGATCGGACCAATGTGCAGCGTGGTAAGTGTCCATGTTAATTTATTAGACTGAACACACAAAACAAAATAACAAAGCGAATGGAAGAAACGAAACAGTTCTGTAAGGTGACATACACTAAACAGAAAACAACTACCCACAAATCATAGTGGGAACACAGGCTACCTAAGTATGGTTCTCAATCAGAGCCAATGATTGACAGCTGCCTCTGATTGGGAACCATACCAGGCCAAAAGCAGAAATACAAAACATAGAACAAACATTGAATGCCCACCCCAACTCATGCCCTGACCAAACTAAAACAGAGACATAAAAAAGGAACTAAGGTCAGGACGTGACAGTGCCAGTCATATTCAATGGCTGTGCAAAGTTGCTGGATTTTGGCGGGAACTGGAACATGTTGTCGTACACATCAATCCAGAGCATCCCACACATGCTCAATGGGTGACATATCTGGTGAGTATGCAGGCCATGGAAGAACTGGGAAATGTTCAACTTACAGGAATTGTGTACAGATCCTTGTGACATGGGGCCGTGCATTATCATGCTGAAACATGAGATGATGGCAGCGGATGAACGGCACAACAATGGGGCTCAGGATTCCGTCACGGTATCTCTGTGCATTAAAATTTCCATTAATAAAATAAAATAGAGTTCATTGTCCGTAGCTTATGCCTGCCCATACCATAACCCCACCCCCACCATGGGGCACTCTGTTCATAATGTTGGCAACAGCAAACCGCTTGCCCACATGACACCATACACGTGATCTGCGGTTGTGAGGCCAATGGACATACTGCCAAATTCACTAAAAACAACGTTGAAGGTGGCTTATGGTAGAGAAATGAACATTCACATGAACAGCTCTGTTGGACATTCCTGCAGTCAGCATGCCAATTGCACGCTCCCTCAAAACATGAGACATCCATGGCATTGTGTTGTGTGATAAAACGGCACATTTTAGAGTGGCCTTTTATTGTCCCCAGCAGAAGGTCCACATGTGTAATGATCATGCTGTTTAATCAGCTTCTTGATATGCCACACCTGTCAGGTGGATGGATTATCTTGTCAAATGAGGAATGCACGCTAACTGGGATCTAAAAAAAATTGTGCTCAACATTTTTGAGAAATGTATGGAGCGTTTCTGTGATCTTTAATTTCAGCTCATGTAAACATGGGACCAACACATGTTGCATTTATATTTCTGTTCAGTGTATATTAAAGGGTTTTGGTTGGTATAAGTTATTCAACTGTTAATAGGCATGTAGCTAGTTAACCCCTTAGTGAGTTTGTTGTGTATTGGAGACAATGGATAGCAACGTAATTTCATCTGGATCTGGACTGGAGAACTCTGGTCACGCATGTAACAGTTTGTCTGAACCACTACCCCATCTCATATCATGTCCAACAGGTGTGTGTGTGTGTGTGTGTGAGAGAGATGTGTCATAAAGAACATGTTCTAGCCTCTAAGACATATCAGTATGTCATGATGTCAGTTCCTCTTAGTTCACCAACTCTCTCTTTCATGAATGCACACACACACACACACACACACACACACACACACACACACACACACACACACACACACACACACACACACACACACACACACACACACACACACTCTCCCCCGCTCCCTCTCCACCCCACTCTCCTCTCCCCCTCTCTCCACTCTCTCAATTGCTCCCTTCCCTCTGTTTGTGCACCGACCATTCCCCACCACCCCACCCCAGTTTAATTTAGTGCCTCAGCCGAAAGCTCATTGACAACTTCTGTGACGGGCAGGAGTATTCCATGTCGAAGACCACGTATATAGAAATACCAGCTAGGAGACTACAATGGAACCTAAACCCATGTGTTTTGCGTGAAGTGACGAGCCTCAGTGACCTCGTCTGTGAAAATGATTAAGAAAACGTGGTCATAAACACCCACTGAATTTATACAGAACTTATGCATATTTTATATTGTGAATTATACTTCAAATAGACAAACAACATTGTATGAGTAATCTGCAATAATCTGATTTAGCTTCAGTGGAGTATTTCAAATATATGCTTATTCTTGTTATGTTCAATAATATCCCCTTAATCGAGAATCAATAAAAAAAATAACGTAATGTGGTCGGACGCATAGCCTTTTCACCATGTTGTTACGTATATGGTATGTCCACTTGATATTTTTACAGGTGTAGGCTATAGTTACCATCTCTGCGCTCCAGATTCTGGAACATGGACGCGCAGAGTGCAGTTCGCGCTCATACCAGAACGCACCTCCCACTTACAACTTTTAAAAAAAGTTCTAGAGTCTCTCGTCCTCCAATTGTTAAAACTCGGGACGCGCTTGACACAGGGGGCATACTTCTCGGAGACTTCTGGACCGCAACTTTGACACGCAGAGAGAAATGTTCTGCACAGGGATTTCAAGAGGCTACCTTTCTGAAGTTTGTGGACAATACAACTGTATTAAAGGGATTTGAGGCTCATCGACACGTCGATAAAGTGGATAAGAAATAGCACTGTTTTGAGCACATTTCGGGACTTCATTTTGCCAGGTAGGTGTCTCACGAACAACTTCTACTTCTGGTGCGACTTTATGATGGAAACAAGTAGGCTAGTAGCCAGTAGCCTAGTCTGTGACGGTTTGGAGACCGCGCAATCATTCTGCAGGTTGTTCTGTGCGCTCCAAAGTGCACCTCGGACGGTGTTTACAGTTCAGGCGAGATATGGCTTGGGGAAGTTATAAGAGGGATTTCTCTGGGTTACTGTCTGTGAGAGCTGAATGCCTGGCACTGCGTGTCTTTATTAGAAACGAGAATAGTTTTGTGATCACATTTTATATTAAAACATGTCCGAGTTTTTCCTCTTCAGATGTAGGATACTATATGTCATGTATGTCTAACCCATTATCCGTGTTTATCGATCTCACCACGAGCAACGAGCACTGACTAGCCTATAGCCAAGGGTTATATGGCCGAACATTTCTCCCCCAACATAGTTCTTTTCTGTCTCACTTCGAAACCGCAGAAACCTTTGAAAGCGGATCATTGTCAAGATGTGATATGGTCGGTTATATCTGAGTGTCAAAATATCTTTACCGTGTGGTGCCGAGCTCACCATTCTAGATGAAAACCTCTGCGCAGCCAGAGCCCCTCACAGAGAGAGTCATGCAGAATAGAGATACGCTTCCAGCTCGGAAAAAACTGCTGGAACCGACGTTGTTTCCATCATGATAATAAAAAAAAAAAATCCTCAGTCGTTGATTTCACGTTGAATTCACGTTAGTTGACAACTCAACCAAATGTAAAACTCAACCAAATTAAAACTGGACGTTGAACTGACGTCTGTGCCCAGTGGGTTGTTAGTTAGAAGCACAGCAGGCAGGTCAGGGTGGTGTGTTATCGGTTGTTGATGTTGGTTTATCCCGTTTGTGTTTGTTTGTTTTAAAGGTAATTGAATTAGAACTTGTTATCTCACTAATCGACCAGGGTTGTCATCTCTTCTTTGTTTATTTAAACTTTAACCTGATTGGATTTCATTGACTTGTCTTTTTTGTATACAACAGAATAGTAATGGCATGTTAATAACAACTTAATCAAATCCACATTCTAAAAATGCTATTATTGCTGTGGTTGTGAGAGTAACACATTTGTGATTTAGAGAAACAATCACCTTGACTACTCAAGTCTACCTAATGTTATTCAGAGGCCTCTTTGTGTGAAGACATGTAATAAAGCATGCTAGATAAATACAAGTCAGCGAGGCAGCCAGGACGGGCACCTAAACAAACTGAAGTCTATGAAGGGATGGGAAAAGTAAAGACCGAGATGGAGGGACAGAGAGAATGAGGGAGGAAGAGATCAGCAGAGAGAGCGAGGGAGGAAGAGATCAGCAGAGAGAGCGGGGGAGGAAGAGATCAGCAGAGAGAGCGAGGGAGGAAGAGATCAGCAGAGAGAGCGAGGGAGGAAGCAAACATTCCTGACTTGGTGTCTCAGCAATTTAATTAAAGAACGTCAAAGATGCTAACACACACACACACACACACACACACACACACACACACACACACACACACACACACACACACACACACACACACACACACACACATACACACATCATTGTGAGATCCCCCTACTTACCCCCACCCCCCACCCCCCCAAACACTTTGGTCTTGGACTAATCCCAGGGGTCAGCTAATAAGTGTTTGGGTCATGCCACCATGACAACTAAATAGGGGGACCCCTGATTGAGTTAATAACCCCATGATGGAAGCTAAGAGGTACAAGGTGAAGAGGATTTTGTTTGGTGTGTGTGTGTTAAACTAAAGAGTGCGAAGCAGCTATTAGAGAATGAGAAGTGGTCGTGCCTGGTTGTAGTGTTATCAACAACAGCAGCAGTAGTATAAATCCTCTCCTCTTAGCCAGGCTTAACTGTGCCCTGTGGTGCTTTGGTGGTGCTCCCCCAGGTCTTTTAGGTTCCCCTTGTTAGGGAGCTTTTACTCTGGGTTCCCCTTGTTAGGAAGCTTTTACTCTGGGTTCCCCTTGTTAGGAAGCTTTTACTCTGGGTTCCCATTGTTAGGGAGCTTTTACTCTGGGTTCCCCTTGTTAGGAAGCTTTTACTCTGGGTTCCCCTTGTTAGGAAGCTTTTACTCTGGGTTCCCCTTGTTAGGAAGCTTTTACTCTGGGTTCCCATTGTTAGGGAGCTTTTACTATGGGTTCCCATTGTTAGGGAGCTTTTACTCTGGGTTCCCCTTGTTAGGGAGCTTTTACTCTGGGTTCCCCTTGTTAGGGAGCTTTTACTCTGGGTTCCCCTTGTTAGGGAGCTTTTACTCTGGGTTCCCCTTGTTAGGAAGCTTTTACTCTGGGTTCCCCTTGTTAGGAAGCTTTTACTCTGGGCTCCCTTTGTTAGGAAGGTTTTACTCTGGGTTCCCCTTGTTAGGAAGGTTTTACTCTGGGTTCCCTTTGTTAGGGAGCTTTTACTCTGGGTTCCCCTTGTTAGGAAGCTTTTACTCTGGGTTCCCCTTGTTAGGAAGGTTTTACTCTGGGCTCCCTTTGTTAGGAAGGTTTTACTCTGGGCTCCCTTTGTTAGGAAGGTTTTACTCTGGGCTCCCTTTGTTAGGAAGCTTTTACTCTGGGTTCCCCTTGTTAGGAAGCTTTTACTCTGGGTTCCCCTTGTTAGGGAGCTTTTACTCTGGGTTCCCCTTGTTAGGGAGCTTTTACTCTGGGTTCCCCTTGTTAGGGAGCTTTTACTCTGGGTTCCCATTGTTAGGGAGCTTTTACTCTGGGTTCCCTTGTTAGGGAGCTTTTACTCTGGGTTCCCCTTGTTAGGGAGCTTTTACTCTGGGTTCCCCTTGTTAGGGAGCTTTTACTCTGGGTTCCCATTGTTAGGGAGCTTTTACTCTGGGTTCCCCTTGTTAGGAAGCTTTTACTCTGGGTTCCCCTTGTTAGGAAGCTTTACTCTGGGTTCCCCTTGTTAGGAAGCTTTTACTCTGGGTTCCCCTTGTTAGGGAGCTTTTACTCTGGGTTCCCCTTGTTAGGGAGCTTTTACTCTGGGTTCCCCTTGTTAGGGAGCTTTTACTCTGGGTTCCCATTGTTAGGGAGCTTTTACTCTGGGTTCCCCTTGTTAGGGAGCTTTTACTCTGGGTTCCCCTTGTTAGGGAGCTTTTACTCTGGGTTCCCCTTGTTAGGGAGCTTTTACTCTGGGTTCCCCTTGTTAGGAAGGTTTTACTCTGGGTTCCCCTTGTTAGGGAACTTTTACTCTGGGTTCCCCTTGTTAGGAAGCTTTTACTCTGGGTTCCCCTTGTTAGGAAGCTTTTACTCTGGGTTCCCCTTGTTAGGAAGCTTTTACTCTGGGCTCCCTTTGTTAGGAAGGTTTTACTCTGGGTTCCCCTTGTTAGGAAGGTTTTACTCTGGGTTCCCCTTGTTAGGGAGCTTTTACTCTGGGTTCCCATTGTTAGGGAGCTTTTACTCTGGGTTCCCCTTGTTAGGGAGCTTTTACTCTGGGTTCCCCTTGTTAGGGAGCTTTTACTCTGGGTTCCCCTTGTTAGGGAGCTTTTACTCTGGGTTCCCCTTGTTAGGAAGGTTTTACTCTGGGTTCCCCTTGTTAGAGAACTTTTACTCTGGGTTCCCCTTGTTAGGAAGCTTTTACTCTGGGTTCCCCTTGTTAGGAAGCTTTTACTCTGGGCTCCCTTTGTTAGGAAGGTTTTACTCTGGGTTCCCCTTGTTAGGAAGGTTTTACTCTGGGTTCCCTTTGTTAGGGAGCTTTTACTCTGTCCCCTTGTTAGGAAGCTTTTACTCTGGGTTCCCCTTGTTAGGAAGCTTTTACTCTGGGTTCCCCTTGTTAGGAAGGTTTTACTCTGGGCTCTCTCCTTTGTTAGGAAGGTTTTACTCTGGGCTCCCTTTGTTAGGAAGGTTTTACTCTGGGATCCCTTTGTTAGGAAGCTTTTACTCTGGGTTCCCCTTGTTAGGAAGCTTTTACTCTGGGTTCCCCTTGTTAGGAGGGTTTTACTCTGGGTTCCCTTTGTTAGGGAGCTTTTACTCTGGGTTCCCCTTGTTAGGAAGCTTTTACTCTGGGTTCCCCTTGTTAGGAAGCTTTTACTCTGGGTTCCCCTTGTTAGGAAGGTTTTACTCTGGGCTCCCCTTGTTAGGAAGGTTTTACTCTGGGCTCCCTTTGTTCCCTACTTTTACTCTGGGTTCCCCTTGTTAGGGAGCTTTTACTCTGGTTCCCCTTGTTAGGAAACTTTTACTCTGGGTTCCCCTTGTTAGGGAGCTTTTACTCTGGGTTCCCCTTGTTACCTCTTTTACTCTGGGTTCCCCTTGTTAGGAAGCTTTTACTCTGGGTTCCTCTTGTTAGGGAGCTTTTACTCTGGGTTCCTCTTGTTAGGGAGCTTTTACTCTGGGCTCCCTTTGTTAGGAAGGTTTTACTCTGGGCTCCCTTTGTTAGGAAGCTTTTACTCTGGGTTCCCCTTGTTAGGGACCATTTAGGAATTAAAACAACCTTGAGCTCTGGTCCTTCTTTCTCTCTCTCTCTCTCTCTCTGTCTCTCTGTCTATTCTTTGGTCTCTTTCTCTCCGTTTCAATGATCTTGCTCTCCCTGTCTTTCTTTTCTTTCTCCCTCTATCTGGACTTGCTCTCTGCTCTTTCTATCGCTGCCACACTGTTCTCTCCCTCGCTGTCTCTCCCTACCTCTCTCTCCCTCGCTGTCTCTCCCTACCTCTCTCTCCCTCGCTGTCTCTCCCTACCTCTCTCTCCCTCGCTGTCTCTCCCTACCTCTCTCTCCCCTCGTTGTCTCTCCCTACCTCTCTCTCCCTCGCTGTCTCTCCCTACCTCTCTCTCCCTCGCTGTCTCTCCCTACCTCTCTCTCCCTCGCTGTCTCTCCCTACCTCTCTCTCCTCGCTGTCTCTCCCTACCTCTCTCTCCCTCGCTGTCTCTCCCTACCTCTCTCTCCCCTCGTTGTCTCTCCCTACCTCTCTCTCCCTCGCTGTCTCTCCCTACCTCTCTCTCCCTCGTTGTCTCTCCCTACCTCTCTCCCTCGCTGTCTCTCCCTACCTCTCTCTCCCCTCGCTGTCTCTCCCTACCTCTCTCTCCCTCGCTGTCTCTCCCTACCTCTCTCTCCCTCGCTGTCTCTCCCTACCTCTCTCTCCCTCGCTGTCTCTCCCTACCTCTCTCTCCCTCGCTGTCTCTCCCTACCTCTCTCTCCTCGCTGTCTCTCCCTACCTCTCTCTCCCTCGCTGTCTCTCCCTACCTCTCTCTCCCTCGCTGTCTCTCCCTACCTCTCTCTCCCCCGCTGTCTCTCCCTACCTCTCTCTCCCTCGCTGTCTCTCCCTACCTCTCTCTCTCCGCTGTCTCTCCCTACCTCTCTCTCCCCGCTGTCTCTCCCTACCTCTCTCTCCCTCGCTGTCTCTCCCTACCTCTCTCTCCCTCTGTCTCTCCCTACCTCTCTCTCCCTCGCTGTCTCTCCCTACCTCTCTCTCCCTCGCTGTCTCTCCCTACCTCTCTCTCCCTCGCTGTCTCCCCTACCTCTCTCTCCCCCCGCTGTCTCTCCTACCTCTCTCTCCCCGCTGTCTCTCCCTACCTCTCTCTCCCTCGCTGTCTCTCCCTACCTCTCTCTCCCTCGCTGTCTCTCCCTACCTCTCTCTCCCCTCGCTGTCTCTCCCTACCTCTCTCTCCCTCGCTGTCTCTCCCTACCTCCTCTCCCTCGCTGTCTCTCCCTACCTCTCTCTCCCTCGCTGTCTCTCCCTACCTCTCTCTCCCCCGCTGTCTCTCCCTACCTCTCTCTCCCCCGCTGTCTCTCCCTACCTCTCTCTCCCTCGCTGTCTCTCCCTACCTCTCTCTCCCTCGCTGTCTCTCCCTACCTCTCTCTCCCTCGCTGTCTCTCCCTACCTCTCTCTCCCTCGCTGTCTCTCCCTACCTCTCTCTCCCTCGTTGTCTCTCCCTACCTCTCTCTCCCTCGCTCTCTCCCTACCTCTCTCTCCCTCGCTGTCTCTCCCTACCTCTCTCTCCCTCGCTGTCTCTCCCTACCTCTCTCTCCCTCGCTGTCTCTCCCTACCTCTCTCTCCCTCGCTGTCTCTCCCTACCTCTCTCTCCCTCGTTGTCTCTCCCTACCTCTCTCTCCCCCGCTGTCTCTCCCTACCTCTCTGCTCTTTCTCCAGTCTCAGGCCAGTCTCCTGACCTGCAGCTGTGCAGACACAGACAGAGGGATGGGGCTCTGGTTCATGTGGGAGCGTTTAGAGTGTTTAGGGAAGTTGTCACCATGTGTGATAAAACAGCGAGTGTCTCCCCGAACCCACGTAAATCATCCTGATGCTGAGAAAGACATAGGTTTTAATACAGTAGTAGATGACTTGCATCGTATGTCTATTGTTCTCCTTCAATGCCCAAAGGAGCCAAACAGGAAGTAACATTATTATATTGAATATGTCCATTGTCCTCAATGATTGTCTGAATGTGTTATGCCGACAGTTTGTTCTTGATCTGATGCTCCTTGGTTGGACTGCGAGGTGGTTAGAATTGACCTTTTCTTGACCTGTGGAATTTAGCCTATAGCCGACACGTTCCACTGCTCTTCAATAGTGTATTTATCTTTCCACAATGAATTATCTTAATGTGACAGCTTCCCTGACAATCTATGAATTGTACCGTTAGTCTAACACGGCACTGGCATGTTCACCGGAGGGGAACCTATGATTCTCAGAACCCAGACCCCCTAGGGAGAGGTTTACGGGTCGCTCACCCTTGCTCCCTTGTGGTGCACCTCCTTAAAACCCTCCCCCCCTCATCCTCGGAGTGTGTTAGGTAAATCCAGGGTCTAGTGGGAAGGTATTGGAGCGTGACGCATGTAGCCTTCTCATTACATTCCTCAGTGTACCACTCTGAGAGAGGAACCTTTGGCGGTCCTCACTTGAGGTAGAGAGGGATAGGTGGAGAGGTAGAGAGGGATAGGTGGAGAGGTAGAGAGGGATAGGTGGAGAGGTAGAGAGAGATAGGTGGAGAGGTAGAGAGAGGGATAGGTAGAGAGGTAGAGAGGGATAGGTGGAGAGGTAGAGAGGATAGGTGGAGAGGTAGAGAGGGATAGGTGGAGAGGTAGAGGGGATAGGTGGAGAGGTAGAGAGGGATAGGTGGAGAGGTAGAGAGGATAGGTGGAGAGGTAGAGAGGGATAGGTGGAGAGGTAGAGAGGATAGGTGGAGAGGTAGAGAGGGATAGGTGGAGAGGTAGAGAGAGGATAGGTGGAGAGGTAGAGAGGGATAGGTGGAGAGGTAGAGAGGGATAGGTGGAGAGGTAGAGAGGGATAGGTGGAGAGGTAGAGAGGGATAGGTGGAGAGGTAGAGAGGGATAGGTGGAGAGGTAGAGAGAGATAGGTGGAGAGGTAGAGAGAGATAGGTGGAGAGATAGGTGGAGAGGTAGAGAGGGATAGGTGGAGAGGTAGAGAGGGATAGGTGGAGAGGTAGAGGGGGATAGGTGGAGAGGTAGAGAGGGATAGGTGGAGAGGTAGAGAGGGATAGGTGGAGAGGTAGAGAGGGATAGGTGGAGAGGTAGAGAGGGATAGGTGGAGAGGTAGAGAGGGATAGGTGGAGAGGGATAGGTGGAGATAGGTGGAGAGAGGGATAGGTGGAGAGGTGGAGAGGGATAGGTGGAGAGGTGGAGAGGGATAGGTGGAGAGGTGGAGAGGGATAGGTGGAGAGGTAGAGAGGATAGGTGGAGAGGTAGAGAGGGATAGGTGGAGGAGGTAGAGAGGGATAGGTGGAGAGGTAGAGAGGGATAGGTGGAGAGGAGAGAGGGATAGGTGGAGAGGTAGAGAGGGGATAGGTGGAGAGGTAGAGAGGGATAGGTGGAGAGGTAGAGAGAAGGATAGGTGGAGAGGTAGAGAGGGGATAGGTGGAGAGGAGTGAGAGGATAGGTGGAGGTGTCAGGTAGAGAGGGATAGGTGGAGAGGTAGAGAGGGATAGGTAGAGGGGATAGGTGGAGAGGTAGAGAGGGATAGGTGGAGAGGTAGAGAGGGATAGGTGGAGAGAGGTAGAGAGGGATAGGTGGAGAGGTAGAGAGGGATAGGTGAAGAGGTAGAGAGGGATAGGTGGAGAGGTAGAGAGGGATAGGTGGAGAGGTAGAGAGGGATAGGTGGAGAGGTCAAGAGGGATAGGTGGAGAGGTAGAGAGGGATAGGTGGAGAGGGATAGGTGGAGAGGTGGAGAGGGATAGGTGGAGAGGTAGAGAGGGATAGGTGGAGAGGTAGAGAGGGATAGGTGGAGAGGTGAGGGATAGATGGAGAGGTAGAGAGAGATAGGTGGAGAGGTAGAGGGAAAGGGATAGGTGGAGAGGTAGAGAGGGATAGGTGGAGAGGTAGAGAGGGATAGGTGGAGAGTCTAGAGAGGGATAGGTGGAGAGGTAGAGAGGGATAGGTGGAGAGGTAGAGAGGGATAGGTGGAGAGGTAGAGAGGGATAGGTGGAGAGGGTAGAGAGGGATAGGTGGAGAGGTAGAGAGGGATAGGTGGATAGGTGGAGAGGTAGGGAGGGATAGGTGGAGAGGTAGGGATAGGATGGCAAGGAGAGGTAGAGAGGGATAGGTGGAGAGGTAGAGAGGGATAGGTGGAGGTAGGGGAGAGGTGGAGAGGTAGGAGAGGGATAGGTGGAGAGGGATAGGTGGAGAGGTAGAGAGGGATAGGTGGAGAGGGATAGGTGGAGAGGTGGAGGGAGGGAGAGGTGGAGAGGGATCACTCTGGAGAGGTAGAGAGGGATAGGTGGAGAGGTAGAGGTGGATAGGGATAGGTGGAGAGGTGGAGAGGGATAGGTGGAGAGGTAGAGAGGGATAGGTGGAGAGGTAATAGGTGGAGAGGTTAGGTGGAGAGGTGGAGAGGGATAGGTGGAGAGGTAGAGAGGGATAGGTGGAGAGGTAAGAGGATAGGTGGAGAGGTAAGAGAGGGATAGGTGGAGAGGTGGAGAGGGATAGGTGGAGAGGTGGAGAGGGATAGGTGGAGAGGGATGGAGAGGGATAGGTGGAGAGGTAGAGAGGAATAGGTGGAGAGGTAGAGAGGGATAGGTGGAGAGGTAGAGAGGGATAGGTGGAGAGGTAGAGAGGGATAGGTGGAGAGGGATAGGTGGAGAGGTGGAGAGGGATAGGTGGAGAGGTAGAGAGGATAGGTGGAGAGGGATAGGTGGAGAGGTGGAGAGGGATAGGTGGAGAGGTGGAGAGGGATAGGTGGAGAGGTATAGGTGGAGGGAAGAGGTATAGGTGGAGGTAGGTGGAGAGGGATAGGTGGAGAGGTGGAGAGGGATAGGTGGAGAGGTGGAGAGGATAGGTAGAGAGGATAGGTGGAGAGGGATAGGTGGAGAGGTCCAACAGAGAGGGATGATGGAAACATAGAGAGGGATAGGTGGAGAGGTAGAGAGGGATTGGAGAGGTAGAGAGGGATAGGTAGAATAGGTGGAGAGGTAGAAAGAGAGGTAGACCTGAATCCAGGTAGAGAGGTATAGGTGGAGAGGTAGAGAGGGATAACTGGAGTTCACAGAGGGATGGTGGAGAGGTCCAAGGGATAGGTGGAGGGAGGTAGAGAGGGATAGGTGGAGGAGGTAGAGAGGGATAGGTGGAGAGGTAGAGAGGATAGGTGGAGAGGTAGAGAGGGATAGGTGGAGAGGTGGAGAGAGGGATTAGAGCTAGGTGGAGAGGTAGAGAGGTGGCGAGGTGGAGAGGTAGAGAGGGATAGGTAGAGAGGTATAGGTGGAGAGGTAGAGAGGGATAGGTGGAGGGAGGTAGAGAGGGATAGGTGGAGAGGTAGAGAGGGATAGGTGGAGAGGTAGAAGGGATAGGTGAGAGAGAGGGATAGGTAGAGGTAGAGAGGGATAGGTGGAGAGGTAGAGAGGGATTGGTGGAGAGGTAGAGAGGGATTCTTCACAAGGCACAGTGAGAGGGATAGGTGGAGAGGTAGAGAGGTAGAGAGGTAGATAGGTAGAGAGGGATAGGTAGAGAGGATAGGTGGAGGAGGTAGAGAGGGATAGGTGGAGAGGTAGAGAGGGATAGGTGGAGAGTGGAGAGGGAGAGGTGGAGAGGGTAGAGGCAGGGATAGGTGGAGAGGTAGAGAGGGAAAGGTGGAGAGGTAGAGGGAAAGGTGGAGAGGTAGAGGGGGATAGGTAGAGAGGGATAGGGGGTAGAGAGTGGAGAGGTAGAGAGGGATGGTGGAGAGGTAGAGAGGGATAGGTGGAGAGGTAGAGAGGGATAGGTGGAGAGGTAGAGAGGGATTGGAGAGGTAGAGAGGGATAGGTGGAGAGGGATAGGTGGAGAGGTAGAGAGGGATAGGTGGAGAGGTAGAGCCCTAGGTGGAGAGATAGAGGTAGAGAGAGGGAGAGACATTTGCATATTCAGATACCTGATCAGTCTACAGACTAGTCTTATACTATACCAGAGGCTGAGTTATTTTGACTCCCTCCACCCCTCTCTCAGTTTTGACCCCAGCCCTAATCCCCCTCTCCCCCAAGGCGCAGTCTGGGTTGTGCACACACATGCCTTTTCATCCCATACAATAGCCCCTCAATCCTACACACACAGCAAAGCCTGCACATGCAGACCACGCGCATCACGCACGCGCATGTTTACGACACATACACACACACCTGCCCCCCAGACACCCCATTCAGAGGTCCCCTGTTTACACTCAAACAGACAGTAGCTTGCTCAGGGTCTTCTCAGAGCACTTCAAAGGCCTTGTCTCTCTAGCTCAGATCAGCTCCACAACTACAGCCACAACAGGTGATGAGAGAGCCGCTTGGGAAACAGAAGGTACAGCCACTCTTTTGTTACTGGGAAGTTGATGGCTCAGTGTGCATATTTGTGTCAGTTATAACAGAGTGTGTTGAGGTACGTATATGTGGCTTTCATGGTAAGTGTTTTCTGTTTCCCTTGGCAACAGCCTGATCTGAGACCCAGAGCTTCATACAGCCCTGTGTTTAGACAAACAGCAGGAAAATAGACTGTTGGGATGTTATTGCAAGTGGACATTAAGACTTGACACACACCCCCCCACACACACACACACACACACACAAGGACACACACATGCTTTGCAATTAAATGTTCTGTTACTTTCTGTACCGATGTCCAGCTGTCAGACTTTCATTAAATAGGCACATTCAGTGACCCCTCCTTTCTACGATAAATGAAGAGCTGTTAGCTGCTTGTTCCTGTACTCCGGCCTGTTCCCCCCACCTCTCCAAACCTCTCATACCTCTGTCCACTCCTGCTCCCCCTACGGGTGGCAGGCGGATTAGGGTCAGAAGGCAGGGGGGGGGTGCAGCTGGAGGGGCCAGTCAGAACACAGGTCAGGACAGGGAACTGACGAGGTGGAAGGAGCAGGGTCCAGTGTGTGTGTGTGTTGGGCGGAGGGGCAGGATTGGGGGTGTAGGAGTTTTGGCAGGCAGGAAACTGGCAGGGAAGAAAGACTAGGGTCGAGGGGTTTGTGTGTGTGTGTGTGTGTGTGTGTGTGTGTGTGTGTGTGTGTGACTTCAGTTATAATTTGTTCCTTCAGGTATAGTAGACACCATACCAGTCATACCTGTATGATCACCATACAACTTGGAACATTTACCATTTCAATCAGTCTAATGTGTTTGTTTGTTTACTCACGTAAAAGAGAGCCAAGTTCTTCTCCCTTCTTCACCCCTCTTTCCACCACTGCTACTCTCTGTTATCATCTATCCATAGTCACTTGAATAACTCCACCTACATGTACATACTACCTCAACTAACCGGTTCCTCCGCACGTTGACTCTGTACCGGCACCCCCTGTATATAGTCTCACTATTGTTATTTTACTGCTGCTCTTGAATTAATTGTTACTTTTATCTCTTATTCTTATCTGTATTTCTTTAAACTGCATCGTTGGTTATGGGGTCATAAGTCATCGTTTCACTGTAAGGTGACCTGATGTATTCGGCTCAAGTGACTCATAACATTTGATTTGATTTGAACGACTTGAATGAGACCTTTGTCTCAACAATAACTTTTTTTTAAAGTTTGGGGGAAAAGTATTGAAGGTTGTTTCAGGATACTTAAAGGGGCAATCTGGGATTCAAACTACAACAAAGTGGTCACCATTCAACCTTTTAATTTAAAGGTCAAAAAATGGAAGCACCTATCCCAGAATGTCCCTGTTGACTTCCCTGTTCACATACTCCTCTCCTCTCACACTACAGTGGCTCCCTGAGCCTGTGGTATCTTTGAACTTGGCCATGTTGTTAGCAGATGAGCTGTAGCCACTTCAAAGTGAAGGAGAACGGATCAGAAGTTAAGCAGCGACAGCGTTTTATACACCGGCGGGAGAGGAGAGGGAAGTAATGAAAGTGTGGGTTTGCACTTGATGCCCTTTCAGAGAGAGAGAGAGAGACTAGAGAGAGAGAGACTAGAGAGAGAGAGACTAGAGAGAGAGACTAGAGAGAGAGAGAGAGAGAGACTAGAGACAGAGAGAGAGAGAGAGAGAGACTAGAGAGAGAGACTAGAGAGAGAGAGAGAGAGAGAGAGAGAGAGAGAGAGAGAGAGAGAGAGAGAGAATAGAATAGAGAGGAAAGGTAGAGAGAGAGCAAAAAGAGGGAGAGACATAGAAAGGAGACAAAGGTAAGGCAAAGTTGAGATGTGTGGGACAAAGAAAAATAGTTTGTTGGACTAAGTCGCTGGTCTTCAATGCTGTCCAGTTAAAATGAGACATTCCTCTGAGGCTGAGCACAGACACTTTGTACAGCCAAGACAAGCACAGCTAGCACACTGCAGTCTGTTGAGAGTCAATCAGCTGCAGAAAATACTGAACAGGCTGATGAAGGACTTTAAAGACATGATGGCTTTTAGATGCCTGACCAAGGCTTGACCCTACTGTTCAGACTGCAGGGCTGTTATGTTTTGATGAGAGACATGATGACAGTCACAAATAGAACATGGATTTGTCCTGAGATTATATTAATGCTAGATATGTAGTTATGAATTCTGTGTGTGTGTGTGTGTGTGTGTGTGTGTGTGTGTGTGTGTGTGTGTGTTGATCCAGAATAACATGGGTTGGAATGTTGTTCAATATCGGAGGAATTTATCTGAGAAGCTGTGACCAGGAGCCATTCTTTCAGGTACGCCTCAACATTCTGCATCACTATCAGCGTGTGAACAACCTTTACTATGATACACTTGGTCTATGAACAGACACGCTAATACACACGCACACTTTGCAATCCATGAGTGTGACTGCTGTGTGTAGTTGATCTGATGATAAAATCCTTTACAAAACCACAGTTACACCATAGAGACCCTACACTGTAAACACATTGTGCTTTATATACCCTCTGATTCTAGTAGCATAGATCTCTGTGATGGAGGGCTCCACCGAGGTCATGTATCCCAGCCTCTCCGACAGAGATAACAGCAGAGATAGAGATAGCGGTGGTATTTGTTAAATACAGATCTGTCTGTATGAACCACAACAGAGCTGTACTGTTCCTGAGTGTCAGCGTGTTGAATCAATGGACTATTTTGCTGTAGGCTATTGAGGTTTATCAGTAGCATCAGTTCGAATTCACATTCTGGTCATGTGTGTGTGTGTGTGTGTGTGTGTGTGTGTGTGTGTGTGTGTGTGTGTGTGATTGAACACAAACAGAGTAGTGGTCTATGTCTGTATACTGTAGGTGAGAAGTGACTATGTATTTTATTTCTCTCTTTCCCACGTCTTCCTCTCTCTCCCTCCTCATTCTCTCTCCCTCCTCATTCTCTCTCTCCCTCCTCATTCTCTCTCTCCCTCCTCATTCTCTCTCTCCCTCCTCATTCTCTCTCTCCTCCTCATTCTCTCTCCCTCCTCATTCTGTCTCTCCCTCCTCATTCTCTCTCTCCCTCCTCATTCTCTCTCTCCCTCCTCATTCTCTCTCTCATTCTCTCTCTCTCTCTCTCATTCTCTCTCTCTCCCTCCTCATTCTCCCTCTCCCTCCTCATTCTCTCTCCCTCCTCATTCTCTCTCTCCCTCCTCATTCTCTCCCCCCTCCTCATTCTCTCTCTCCCTCCTCATTATCTCTCTCCTCCTCAGTCTCTCTCTCTCCCTCCTCAGTCTCTCTCCCCTCCTCAGTCTCTCTCTCTCCTCCTCAGTCTCTCTCTCCCTCCTCAGTCTCTCCCTCCTCAGTCTCTCCCTCCTCATTCTCTCTCCCTCCTCATTCTCTCTCTCCCCCTCCTCATTCTCTCTCTCTCCCTCCCATTCTCTCTCTCCCTCCTCATTCACTCTCTCCCTCCTCATTCTCTCTCTCCTTCCTCATTCTCTCTCTCCATCCTCATTCTCTCTCTCCTCCTCATTCTCATTCTCTCTCTCCCCTCCTCATTCTCTCTCCCTCCTCATTATCTCTCCTCATTATCTCTCTCCCTCCTCAGTCTCTCTCCCCTCCTCATTCTCTCCCTCCTCATTCTCTCTCTCTCCTCATTCTCTCTCTCTCCTCATCTCCTCTCCTCCTCATATTCCTCATTCTCTCTCCTCCCCTCATTCTCTCTCTCCATCATTCTCTCTCCATCTCTCTCTCCTCCTCATTTCTCTCTCTCCTCCTCATTCTCTCTCTCTCCCTCATTCTCTCCATCCCCATTCTCTCTCTCCCTCCTCATTCTCTCTCCCTCCTCATTCTCTCTCCCTCCTCATTCTCTCTCCTCCTCATTCTCTCTCCCTCCTCATTCTCTCTCCCTCTCATTCTCTCTCTCCTTCCTCATTCTCTCTCTCCCCTCATTTCTCTCTCTCTCATTCTCATTCTCTCTCTCTCCCCCTCATTCATTCTCTCCTCCCTCCTCATTCTCTCTCTCTCTCCCTCATTCTCTCTCTCCCTCCTCATTCTCTCTCCCCTCCTCATTCTCTCTCTCTCCCTCCTCATTCTCTCTCTCTCCCTCCTCATTCTCTTCCATCCTCATTCTCATTCTCTCTCTCTCTCCTCCTCATTCTCTCTCTCCATCCTCATTCTCTCTCTCTCTCCCTCTCATTCTCTCTCCCTCCTCATTCTCTCTCCCTCCTCATTCTCTCTCCTCTCCTCATTCTCTCTCTCCTCCCTCCTCATTCTCTCTCCCATCCTCATTCTCATTCTCATTCTCTCTCTCTCCCTCCTCATTCTCTCTCTCTCCCTCCTCATTCTCTCTCCCCTCCTCATTCTCTCTCTCCCTCCTCATTATCTCTCTCTCCCTCCTCATTCTCTCTCTCCCTCCTCATTCTCTCTCTCTCCCTCCTCATTCTCTCTCTCCCTCCTCATTCTCTCTCTCATCCTCATTCTCATTCTCTCTCTCTCTCCCTCCTCATTCTCTCTCTCCATCCTCATTCTCTCTCTCTCTCCTCCTCATTCTCTCTCTCCCTCCTCATTCTCTCTCTCTCCCTCCTCATTCTCTCTCTCTCCCTCCTCATTCTCTCTCTCCTCCCTCCTCATTCTCTCTCTCCATCCTCATTCTCTCTCTCTCTCTCCCTCCTCATTCTCTCTCTCCCTCCTCATTCTCTCTCTCCCTCCTCATTCTCTCTCTCTCCCTCCTCATTCTCTCTCTCCATCCTCATTCTCATTCTCTCTCTCTCTCCCTCCTCATTCTCTCTCTCCATCCTCATTCTCATTCTCTCTCTCTCTCCCTCCTCATTCTCTCTCTCCTCATTCTCTCTCTCCCCCCTCATTCTCTCTCTCCATCCTCATTCTCTCTCTCTAAGGGTAATTTGACCCTTAGATCTGTCAACTTCCACCCAGAATGTGTCTGTCTCTGGGAACAAACAGAGATCACTGGCTAAATGGCTTTATCCACCAAATCAACACGTAGGAACACAGTTCTGATTAGACTAAAAGAAAACTTTACCAGAACACTGTGAAGGAGACTGGAGTGAACGGATGGTCAGTCTTAGATCTCTCTCTCTCTCTCTCTCTCTCTCTCTCTCTCTCTCTCTCTCTCTCTCTCTCTCTCTCTCTCTCTCTCTCACCCTCTGTGTGGCTCTCTGTCTCTCTGTCTCTCTGTCTGTCTCTCTGTCTGTCTCTCTGTCTGTCTGTCTGTCTCTCTGTCTCTCTGTCTCTCTCTCTCTGGCTCTCTGTCTCTCTGTCTCTCCAGGGGTCCATGAGGAGTTTGAGTAAACAGTTATGTGAGAGAGTAAACACTAAAGGTTCAGTAACCTACACATTATCTGTCATTTCCCCTTCCACAATCCTCCCTCCTTAGTTACACACCAGTTCCCTCAATACACACATTTTCATTTTTCACTTGTTTACTCTATTCTTACGAAAACCTAACTGAGTCACACTCATGTACAAACACACACCAATGGATGAATACCCTCCTCTCAGTCCATCCTTGGGCCAGTAACCGAAAGGTTGCTGGTTCTAATCCCTGAGCCGGCAAGGTGGATAAATCTGCCGTTCTGCCCTTAAGCAAGGCAGTTAATTCCCACCAACAACAGCTTCTCCCCATGCCCCGATGACGTGGATTAATGCCCCCTCCGAACCTCTCTGATTCAGAGGGGTAAGGTCATATGCGGAAAGACACATTGAATTTGAATGCAGTTGTACAACTGACTAAGTATCCCCATTTTCCTTCCCTTTTCTTTGCTTCTACATCTCCACAGGCATCTGCATTAAAACCCCCCTCACTGGCTTAACGCTGGGGTGATGAGGTGATCCAGCCGTGTGTGTGTAGTGTAGTTTAGTGTGTAGTTTAGTGTGTAGTTTAGTGTCTAGTGTATGTGTCTTATTGGTCAGACACAGGCACATACAAGGTCAGTGTGCTAACGAGGAGTCTGTGTGGCTAACTAATATGACAGGTGTGTGTGTGTGTGTGTGTGTGTGTGTGTGTGTGTGTGTGTGTGTGTGTGTGTGTGTGTGTGTGTGTGGGAGAGTTAATGTGTGTCAGATACATACATACATACATACATACATACACACAACTACCCAATCTCAGAGGTGTCTACTGTTTACAGCTCCAGTTAGACATGGGAGGTCTATCACTATGTTGGGTTCCACAAAGGGATAACACAGGGTAGCGGTTGGGGGGGGGGAACTCGGGCTGCACCTGGAGGAGGGAGTATTGGAAAAGGAGGAGGACTGAGGATAGATTGGGCCTTGCTCTTCCTGTTTCTCTAGACATACTCTCTTGTGTGTGTGTGTATGTGCGTGTGTGTGTGTTTACGCATCTGTGAAGAGCCCTTCTCTCCCTGGCACACCTGCAGCTAAGTGGAAGAGACTCAAGAGGCTCATCACTATTTGCTGAAAGATATGACAGGCCTGCAGGTTAGAGAGAGGTGGAGAGTGAGACACAGCCATAGGGCTTGGTCTGTTTAAAACACACAAAAACACACACTCATGCAGTGTGTGTGTTGACACGACTGCGAATTGCCAATTCACCATGGATATGTTCTTTTGGCAGTTGTAGCTTTGTGTCGCGGTTGAGTAAACACCCTGTGGCTTTTTAGTCATCTTTGATAAGTCTTAAAATCTCTTCCCTTAAGATTCCCAAAAACAAAAGCAGGAAAAACAGGTCGTCCCAAATGTTCTTCAAGACTGGTACATACTGTATGTGTGTGTGTGGAGAGGATCTCGATACTCCAGACAAGTACAGACACATCTGACTTCTCTATAAAAACCAAGCACCGTCTTTACATTGTCTTAAATATCTGTGTAAACTAATGTAGTTTGTCACAACCACCTCAACAAGCACCGTCTTTACATTGTCTTAAATATCTGTGTAAACTAATGTCATTTATCACAACCACCTCAACAAGCACCGTCTTTACATTGTCTTAAATATCTGTGTAAACTTAATGTCGTTTATCACAACCAATTTCAACAAGCCCCGCCTTTACATTGTCTTAAATATCTGTGTAAGCTAATGTAGTTTATCACAACCACCTCAACAAGCAATCGCCTTTTACATTGTCTTAAATATCTGTGTAAACTAATGTCGTTTATCACAACCACCTCAACAAGCCCCGTCTTTACATTGTCTTAAATATCTGTGTAAGCTAATGTAGTTTATCACAACCACCTCAACAAGCACCGTCTTTACATTGTCTTAAATATCTGTGTAAACTAATGTAGTTTATCACAACCACCTCAACAAGCCCCGTCTTTACATTGTCTTAAATATCTGTGTAAACTAATGTAGTTTATCACAACCACCTCAACAAGCCCCGTCTTTACATTGTCTTAAATATCTGTGTAAACTAATGTAGTTTATCACAACCACCTCAACAAGCCCCAGACACGACGTGATAAAACATCTACTCTATTTAACTGGAGTAAAGAGCAGGAGCTTCTCCACTGGATTTGTTTTTCTACTTCTGTAAGTGATCTGATATTAGAGACATAAACTGGGTGCTACTAAGTTTGTCCTTGTTCTAAGACCTGGGGGGAACAGTGCTGCTTTTGTTAGAGCAGAACAGGACCGTGTGTGTTGAAGTGATGGAAGACTACAGAGTGTGACAAGAAGCACACCTCCATGCTAGTATAGCACATGTTCCTCCTACAGTAGCTGACATCCTCGACATTCCTTACCGTGGTCTCTGTCTCTCTCTCTATTTCTCTCTCTGTCTCTTTCTCTCAATTCAATTCAAGGGCTTTATTGGCATGGGAAACATGTGTTAACATTGCCAAAGCAAGTGAGGTAGATAATATATAAAGTGAATATATAAAGTGAAATAAACAATAAAAATTAACAGTAAACATCTCTCTCTCTGTTCTTTCTCTGACTGTCTCTCTGTCTCTCTCTCTCTGTCTCTCTCTCTCTGTTTCTCTCTCTGTCTCTCCCTCTCTGTTTCTCTCTCTGTCTCTCTCTGTCTCTCTCTGTCTCTGTCTGTCTCTGTCTGTCTGTCTGTCTGTCTGTCTGTCTGTCTGTCTGTCTGTCTGTCTCTGTTTATCTCTCTCTTTCTCTCTCTCTCGCCATCTCTCTCTCTCTCTGTTTCTCTCTGTTCTTTCTCTCTCTATCTCTGTGTCTCTCTCTCTGTCTCTCTCCGTCTCTCTCTGTCTCTGTCTCTGTCTCTCTCTGTTCTTTCTCTGACTGGCTCTCTGTCTCAATCTCTCTTGCTGTCTCACACATACATTTTACATTAACTAGTGTACTTTTTTCAAGTCTCAAAACCCCACAACTCTTCCCAAACCATGTTGACTCTGCTTGGCCCTCCAGTACACCTAGAAGCCATTACTGTACGTTTCATGTTGTTCTCACCTACAGCATATATAGTGAGACAGACCGTCTCTTAACAGCTAATAAAAATAACAGATTAGAGAGAGAGAGAAAAGAGCTGCAAGGTAGAGCTGTCAGAACGAGGGAGAGAGATTACAGAAATAGAGAGATATTAAAGAAGGGGGGAAAGAAGTGGAGAGAGAGAGACTAAAAGTGATCAGAAAAGTGAGATTGTTGAGATACTGTTATACCAGTATACTGCTGGTACATGAAACAGAGGGAATTATGGAACACATGTTCAGTGTTCCAAACGGTGGGCGGAGTTGAGTGTCATCATTCCAATACCACATGCTCTATTGTCCCCAGAACACTGTCGACTGTCCCTAAGGCTCAGGAGCAACATGTATTTACAGCCATAACTAGCCTACTGTTAGCCAAATGTCTTCCTACAGCCTGCTGTTGGCAAATATCTTCCTACAGCCTGCTTTTTGTGCTATCTATCCATCCATCCATCCATCCACGTCCATCCATCCATCCATCCATCCATCCATCTATCCATCCATCTATCCGTCTGTCTGTCCGTCTGTCTGTTATGGTGACCATGTGTCTGGCTAGGGGTGTGTGGGCAAGTGTGTGTGAGTGAGAACATTTTGAGTAAGCATGTGTTTGTGGGTAGCCTTGTGTGGGCGAGCATGTGTATATGTGCCTATAAGTTTGTATGAAGCAGTATACGAGTGCATCTCTCTCTGTCTCTGTCCCTCTCTCTCTCTCGCTCTCTCTCTCTGTCTCTCTCTGTCTCTCTCTCTCTCTGTCTCTCTCTCTCTCTGTCTCTCCCTCTCTGTCTCTCTCTGTCTCTCTGTCTCTCTGTCTCTCTCTCTCTCTCTCTCTCTCTCTCTCTCTCTCTCTCTCTCTCTCTCTCTCTGTCTCTCTCTGTCAATTAAATTAAATTTAAGGGGCTTTATTGGCATGGGATACATGGGTTAACATTGCCAAAGCAAGTGAGGTAGATAATATACAAAAGTGAAATAAACAATCAAAATTAACAGTAAACATTACACATACAGACGTTTCAAAACAATAAAGACATTCCCAATGTCATATTATATATATTATATATATATATATATACACAGTGTTGTAACAATGTACAAATGGTGAAAGTACACAAGGGAAAATAAATAAGCATAAATATGGGTTGTATTTACAATGGTGTTTGTTCTTCACTGGTTGCGCTTTTCTTGTGGCAACAGGTCACAAATATTGCTGCTCTGATGGCACCTTTGTAGATTTCTGATAGATATGGATTTATCAAAGTGGATTTGTTTTTGAATTCTTTGTGGATCTGTGTAATCTGAGGAAAATGTGTCTCTCTAATATGGTCATACATTGGGCAGGAGGTTAGGAAGTGCAGCTCTGATTTCCACCTCATTTCGGGCAGTGAGCACTAGCCTGTCTTCTCTTGAGAGCCATGTCTGCCTACGGCCTTTCTCGATAGCAGGCCCCATATACTGAGTCTGTACATAGTCAAGCTTTCCTTAAGTTTGGGTCAGTCACAGTGGTCAGGTATTCTGCCACTGTGTACTCTCTGTTAGGGCAAATAGCATTCTAGTTTGCTCTGTTTTTTGTTAATTCTTTCCAATGTGTCAAGTAATTATCTTTTTGTTTTTTCATGATTTGGTTGGGTCTAATGTGCTGTTGTCCTGGGGCTCTGTGGGGTGTGTTTCTGTTTGTGAACAGAGCCTAGGACCAGCTTGTAGGGACTCTTCTCCAGGTTCATCTCTCTGTAGGTGATGGCTTTGTTATGGAAGGTTTGGGAATCGCTTCCTTTTAGGTGGTTGTAGATTTTAACGGCTCTTTTCTGGATTTTTGATAATTAGTGGGTATCGGCTAATTCTGCTCTGCATGCATTATTTTGGTGTTCTACGTTGTACATGGAGGATATTTTTGCAGAATTCTGGCAGAATCTCAATTTTGTGTTTGTCCCATTTTGTGAAGTCTTGGTTGGTGAGCGGACCATGTGTCTAGGATGCCCTGTGTCTGTCTCTCTCTTTCTCTCTGTCTCTGTCTCTCTCTCTCTGTCTCTCTGTCTCTGTCTCTCTGTCTCTCTCTGTCTCTCTCTCTCTGTCTCTCTCTCTGTCTCTGTCTCTCTGTCTCTGTCTCTCTCTCTCTCTGTCTCTCTCCTGGTCTTGTCTCTCTCTCTCTCTCTCTGTCTCTCTCTGTCTCTCTCTCTCTCTCTCTGTCTCACAACTCTCTCTCTCTCTCTCTCTGTCTCTCTCTGTCTCTCTCTCTCTCTGTCTCTCTCTGTCTCTCTCTCTCTCTGTCTCTCTCTGTCTCTCTCTCTCTCTCTCTGGTCCTGACTGTCAGCTGTTATTAATGTCTCTCTCTCTCTGTCTCTCTGTCTCTCTCTCTCTCTCTGCTGGTCTTAAGACATTTAGCTCAATTATGTTTAATGTGCTGGCTAGCTGTTATTAATGCAGGTGACATAGAAAGGTGCTGGCAGCTGTTATTAATGCAGGTGACATAGAAGGTGTTGGTAGCTGTTATTAATGCAGGTGACATAGAGAAGGTGCTGGCAGCTGTTATTAATGCAGGTGACATAGAGAATGTGCTGGCAGCTGTTATTAATGGTACGGGTGACGCATAGAGAATGTGCTGGCAGCTGTTATTAATGCGGGTGACATAGAGAATGTGCTGGCAGCTGTTATTAATGCGGGTGACGCATTTCAACAGCTTCTTACTCATCACAGGTGACGCTAGAAGGTGCTGTACATGTTAGCTGTTCTTCAATGCAGGTGACATAGAAGGTGCTGGTATTATTAATGCAGGTGACATAGAAGGTGTTGTGGCGAAAGCTGTTATTGATGCAGGTGACAGAGAAAGTGCTGGCAGCTGTTATTAATGCAGGTGACATAGAAGATACTTTTACCTGGCAGCTGTTATTCAACATTACGATTGCAGCCGCGTATGAAGATGTGCTGGCGGCTGTTTTATTCCAGTACGGAGTGGCCACATGAAGATATGCTAGCGGCTATTATTAAACGAGAAAATACCGGAAGTGGCGGCGTAGAAGGTGCTGGCAGCTGTTATTAATGCAGGTGACATAGAGAAGGTGCTGTCAGCTGTTATTAATGCAGGTGACATAGAGAAAGTGCTGGCAGCTGTTATTAATGCAGGTGACATAGAGAAGGTGCTGTCAGCTGTTATTAATACAGGTGACATAGAGAAGGTGTTGGCAGCTGTATGTCGATGCTTATCTTCACACAAAGAAGTGTGTGTATGTGTCAGAGTGAGAGCGTGTATGTGTGTGTGTGAGAGAGAGCCTGTGTGTTCATGAGAGTGTGTGTGTGTGTCGGAGAGAGGGAAAGTGTGTGTGTGTGTGTGTGTATGTACACTCATAGATTTGTGTTTACATAGACATACTTCAATATGAACAGCATTACTAGTGATATGCAGTCAGAGAGGTACCGGTTAGGGCCAACCTCAACCACACCACGCACCTAAACACTGTGCAACACACCACGCACCTAAACACTGTGCAACACACCACGCACCTAAACACTGTGCAACACACCACGCACCTAAACACTGTGCAA
>NW_027009253.1:0-49724 GCF_036934945.1 Oncorhynchus masou masou | reverse complement strand
GGAGGGATTTGGTGGGAGGGATGAGTGTCTCCTTGTGTTGTCTCTTCTGGAGGGATTTGGTGGGAGGGATGAGTGTCTCCTTGTGTTGTCTCTTCTGGAGGGATTTGGTGGGAGGGATGAGTGCCTCCTTGTGTCTCTTCTGGAGGGGATTTGGTGGGAGGGATGAGTGTCCTTGTGTTTTCTCTTCTGGAGGGATTTGGTGGGAGGGATGAGTGCCTCCTTGTGTTGTCTCTTCTAAAGGGATTTGGTGGGAGGGGATGAGTGTCTCCTTGTGTTGTCTCTTCTAAAGGGATTTGGTGGGAGGGATGAGTGTCTCCTTGTGTTGTCTCTTCTGGAGGGATTTGGTGGGAGGGATGAGTGTCTCCTTGTGTTGTCTCTTCTGGAGGGATTTGGTGGGAGGGATGAGTGCCTCCTTGTGTTGTCTCTACTAAAGGGATTTGGTGGGAGGGATGAGTGTCTCCTTGTGTTGTCTCTTCTAAAGGGATTTGGTGGGAGGGATGAGTGTCTCCTTGTGTTGTCTCTTCTGGAGGGATTTGGTGGGAGGGATGAGTGTCTCCTTGTGTTGTCTCTTCTGGAGGGATTTGGTGGGAGGGATGAGTGCCTCCTTGTGTTGTCTCTACTAAAGGGATTTGGTGGGAGGGATGAGTGTCTCCTTGTGTTGTCTCTTCTAAGGGATTTGGTGGGAGGGATGAGTGTCTCCTTGTGTTGTCTCTTCTGGAGGGATTTGGTGGGAGGGATGAGTGTCTCCTTGTGTTGTCTCTTCTGGAGGGATTTGGTGGGAGGGATGAGTGCCTCCTTGTGTTGTCTCTTCTGGAGGGATTTGGTGGGAGGGATGAGTGTCTCCTTGTGTTTTCTCTTCTGGAGGGATTTGGTGGGAGGGATGAGTGCCTCCTTGTGTTGTCTCTTCTAAAGGGATTTGGTGGGAGGGATGAGTGTCTCCTTGTGTTGTCTCTTCTAAGGGATTTGGTGGGAGGGATGAGTGTCTCCTTGTGTTGTCTCTTCTGGAGGGATTTGGTGGGAGGGATGAGTGTCTCCTTGTGTTGTCTCTTCTGGAGGGATTTGGTGGGAGGGATGAGTGCCTCCTTGTGTTGTCTCTACTAAAGGGATTTGGTGGGAGGGATGAGTGTCTCCTTGTGTTGTCTCTTCTAAAGGGATTTGGTGGGAGGGATGAGTGTCTCCTTGTGTTGTCTCTTCTGGAGGGATTTGGTGGGAGGGATGAGTGTCTCCTTGTGTTGTCTCTTCTAGAGTGAGTTACAGGTGGCACATTTGCTGATAAAGACCTTTACGTCCTCCATAATCTTCGGCCAGAAAACAGCATCACGTGCCTTTCTGAATAATGGCCTCTATGCCTGAGGAGCCAGAGTGTATTGTGTGTAGAAAGTCAGCATGTAACATGGCAGGTATGTAGACCCTGTTTCCTTTAAATAACTGTCAATTTTCTGTGGTGAGCTACTCTTTGTACGTCCAGACATCTTTCGGTGTTTGACTCACAGCCTTTTTGGTTCCAGGCCAGCCGTGGTTGATTTGTGAGTACAGAGATCTTTCGGTGTTTGACTCACAGCCTGTTTGGTTCCAGGCCAGCCGTGGTTGATTTGTGAGTACAGAGACTGAAACAGTGGATCCTGGCAACAGTGTGCTTTGATTGTCTCCATTGTCTTAGTTGAGATGTTGACATCACTGGTGTGATCCACCTGTTCCAGGTCAGTTGTGACTAGACCCATAGTGTAGACCGTGGCTGGTGTTTGCATTTGTCTGTGCTCTGTGGTTGATTGAGCTGTTCTGGACATGAAGTACAGTAATAACATGTAGTTATTTGCCTTGTTTGTATTGCACGTGGAGTTGGTATCTTTGTAGGCTTATCAACATTCTCTGCAGTCGTTTGGAGTTGGTATCCTTGTAGCCTTATCAACATTCTCTGCAGTTGTTTGGAGTTGGTATCCTTGTAGCCTTATCAACATTCTCTGCAGTCGTTTGGGTGCTTGTGAGTAGGGATTTATTGAAGATCATCTCAAGCGGTTTGTGGTGGCTGTATATTGTGATGAACTCTGCCACACAGATACTGGTCAAACTTGTCACATGCAAAAGCAATGGAGAGACATTCAATCTGTGCATATCTTTGTTCTGTCTGAGTGAATGTTGTGGAGGCAAAAAGCTACAGGTTGTCCTTTCTGTAGAAGGGCTGCACCCAAACCTGCCTCACTGGCATCACACTGCCGTGTGAGTTCATCATTCAGGTCGTAAGTATTTGAGTACCAGGTGTTGTGACTGTTTGATAGCCTCAACTGCTGCGTCATGCTGTGCTCTCCGTGTCCAGTCAATGTCCCTGTCAGTCAGTCTTCTGAGCGGCTCACACACATCAGATAGGCGGGGGTGGGGGGGGGTTCACAAACCCCAACTTGAAGTTGGTCGGTGTTAACCCATGTTCTGAATGGCTGTTATTTTCTCTGGGTCAAGGCGAAGGCCCTCTGTGTTGAGAAGATGACCCATGTATATCACACAAGGTAGCTTTAAACCGGAGTTTCTATTGGTTCAGCTTCAGGTTGACATCTGTGCAGGACATCTGTTGACATCTGTAAGGTTTCATTTGACATGGCCTCTTCCTGTTTGGCACCACATCCAGAGGTCACTCCTTTCAGTGCCTGTCGTCCTTCACCACTGTCTGTGCTGGTAATCTTCAGCTGCTGGCTTGATTCCAAATGGCATTCTCAGGCATCTATATCAGCCTACTACTTCCTGTCCAGGAAGTTGTAAGATAGATGCCCACTTCATCAAGTTTGACTTGCCAATATCCATCTTTGTCATTGAGTACCGAGAATACCTTTGTGTTGGATATTTTGTGTAGAATCTTAGAATCTAAATTTATTCTAAATATTGTGGCCATCTGGAAGTGCGATCTCAGTAAGGCTTTTGTTGACTGCACTGGGGTGCATGTATATTCCTAGTTAATCCTGTTTCTCAATGACAAAGCATTTTGCTGATCCATGCTGTTGGCTCTGATAACTTACGTGATAATGTCTGCATTGTCCATTGAATGTCTGTCCTTTGTGATCTTTTCCTTCAGTGGACTAGGCATTCAGTCTTGGTAGCTGCTACACAGGCCTTCGGGGGGCTGCGCAGTCTGCTTCCAGGTGAGGCTCTCCAGGGAGGCATCCAAGACCATGGAACACGGCATTGTACTTGGAGATAATGTCCTCAGTTGTCATGATGACCTCAATGGACGTAATATAACACACATCTGGGGTTCATATGCAGTAGGCTGTATCACTAAACAGAATCATCTAGGGTTCATATGCAGTAGGCTGTATGACTAAACAGAATCATCTGGGGTTCATATGCAGTAGGCTGTATGACTAAACAGAATCATCTGGGGTTCATATGCAGTAGGCTGTATCACTAAACAGAATCATCTGGGGTTCATATGTAGTAGGCTGTATGACTAAACAGAATCATCTGGGGTTCATATGCAGTAGGCTGTATGACTAAACAGAATCATCTGGGGTTCATATGCAGTAGGCTGTATGACTAAACAGAATCATCTGGGGTTCATATGCAGTAGGCTGTATCACTAAACAGAATCATCTGGGGTTCATATGCAGTAGGCTGTATCACTAAACAGAATCATCTGGGGTTCATATGCAGTAGGCTGTATCACTAAACAGAATCATCTGGGGTTCATATGCAGTAGGCTGTATCACTAAACAGAATCATCTGGGGTTCATATGCAGTAGGCTGTATCACTAAACAGAATCATCTGGGGTTCATATGCAGTAGGCTGTATGACTAAACAGAATCATCTGGGGTTCATATGCAGTAGGCTGTATCACTAAACAGAATCATCTGGGGTTCATATGCAGTAGGCTGTATCACTAAACAGAATCATCTGGGGTTCATATGCAGTAGGCTGTATCACTAAACAGAATCATCTGGGGTTCATATGCAGTAGGCTGTATGACTAAACAGAATCATCTGGGGTTCATATGCAGTAGGCTGTATCACTAAACAGAATCATCTGGGGTTCATATGTAGTAGGCTGTATGACTAAACAGAATCATCTGGGGTTCATATGCAGTAGGCTGTATCACTAAACAGAATCATCTGGGGTTCATATGCAGTAGGCTGTATCACTAAACAGAATCATCTGGGGTTCATATGCAGTAGGCTGTATCACTAAACAGAATCATCTGGGGTTCATATGCAGTAGGCTGTATCACTAAACAGAATCATCTGGGGTTCATATATAGTAGGCTGTATCACTAAACAGAATCATCTGGGGTTCATATGCAGTAGGCTGTATCACTAAACAGAATCATCTGGGGTTCATATGCAGTAGGCTGTATCACTAAACAGAATCATCTGGGGTTCATATGCAGTAGGCTGTATGACTAAACAGAATCATCTGGGGTTCATATGCAGTAGGCTGTATCACTAAACAGAATCATCTGGGGTTCATATGCAGTAGGCTGTATCACTAAACAGAATCATCTGGGGTTCATATGCAGTAGGCTGTATGACTAAACAGAATCATCTGGGGTTCATATGTAGTAGGCTGTATCACTAAACAGAATTCTGCAGAATCCCTGCCTCTAGAGCGCTGTCAGTACACAGCTGGTTTCATTGGAAGACCTTTGCTATTTCTCACAATTTCAATGAGATGTACACTGTTTTAAATTATGCCATTTGTTTTTTTAACAATGTGTAGCCTACTTGGACAAGAAGCTCAGAAAGTCAGCCAGAAAGCAAACCTTCCAGGCATATCTAGAGGAGTACCTCTGTTATCATTCATTCTAACTACAATGAAGAAATATGAAACACTGACATGATTCAGCAAGGCTGGTTCTGTTTTCTCCAGAAACAGAGATGGAAACTGGTTCTGAACTGTGGCCATGGATCTGTACCCAGACAGATCCGGACATATTCCGGGCATGTTGGAAATGTTAATATTGTCTTACTCACTTTGGTGTTTGCGTTGCCATGGATGACCACTGGCAGGGTGTCGTAAACAGTGTTTCTCACTCGGGCACTCTTCGTTCCAAACTTCAAGAGAACCTCGTCTGCAGTGGGAGAGAGGAGAACAACAGGGTTCAACATGCTGGATACATGCTGGATACTGTAGGGAGAGAGGAGAACAACAGGGTTCAATATGCTGGCTATTGTAGGGAGAGAGGAGAACAACAGGGTTCAACATGCTGGATACATGCTGGATACTGTAGGGAGAGAGGAGAACAACAGGGTTCAATATGCTGGCTACTGTAGGGAGAGAGAAGAACAACAGGGTTCAACATGCTGGATACTGTAGGGAGAGAGGAGAACAACAGGGTTCAACATGCTGGCTACTGTAGGGAGAGAGAAGAACAACAGGGTTCAACATGCTGGCTACTGTAGGGAGAGAGAAGAACAACAGGGTTCAACATGCTGGATACATGCTGGATAAGGTAGGGAGAGAGGAGAACAACAGGGTTCAACATGCTGGATACATGCTGGATAAGGTAGGGAGAGAGGAGAACAACAGGGTTCAACATGCTGGATACTGTAGGGAGAGAGGAGAACAACAGGGTTCAACATGCTGGATACATGCTGGATAAGGTAGGGAGAGAGGAGAACAACAGGGTTCAACATGCTGGCTACTGTAGGGAGAGAGAAGAACAACAGGGTTCAACATGCTGGCTACTGTAGGGAGAGAGGAGAACAACAGGGTTCAACATGCTGGATACTGTAGGGAGAGAGGAGAACAACAGGGTTCAACATGCTGGATACATGCTGGATAAGGTAGGGAGAGAGGAGAACAACAGGGTTCAACATGCTGGATACTGTAGGGAGAGAGAGGAACAACAGGGTTCAGAACAGTCCTGGGCCAGGGCCTCTCTTATCTTAAACCAACAAGGGTTTGCAAAATGACGATAACTTTCCCAAAACTGACAGCTTTTCCAGACATCTTGGTTGGAAGACTTGATTTCCTGCATATTCCCTTCTAATTACGGGAATCTGCCAACCAGG
This sequence comes from Oncorhynchus masou masou, assembly GCF_036934945.1. NCBI lineage: Eukaryota > Metazoa > Chordata > Actinopteri > Salmoniformes > Salmonidae > Oncorhynchus > Oncorhynchus masou. Next base: position 43,730 of record NW_027009253.1, on the reverse strand, counting down.
ATTTCTGGAAAACCTGAGAATTTAGAAAAAGTTACCAGGATTTTGCAACCTTAACCCTCTCTTATCTGGCTGTCACAAGGCTCTGTCTGGGTTCTGTCAGGGCTCTGTCTGGGTTCTGTCAGGGCTCTGTTTGTAGCTCTGTCTGGGCTCTGTCTGGGCTCTGTCTGGGTTCTGTCAGGGTTCTGTCTGGGCTCTGTCTGGGCTCTGTCTGGGTTCTGTCAGGGTTCTGTCAGGGCTCTGTCTGGGTTCTGTCTGAGCTCTGTCAGGGCTCTGTTTGTAGCTCTGTCTGGGCTCTGTCTGGGTTCTGTCTGGGTTCTGTCTGGGCTCTGTCTGGGTTCTGTCAGGGCTCTGTCTGGGTTCTCTCTGAGCTCTGTCAGGGCTCTGTTTGTAGCTCTGTCTGGGCTCTGTCTGGGTTCTGTCTGGGTTCTGTCTGGGCTCTGTCTGAGCTCTGTCAGGGCTCTGTTTGTAGCTCTGTCTGGGCTCTGTCAGGGCTCTGTCAGGGCTCTGTCTGGGCTCTGCCTGGGCTATATCACAGGGCTCTGTCTGGGTTCTGTCTGGGCTCTGTCTGGGGTCTGTCTGGTCTCTGTCTGGGGTCTGTCTGGGCTCTGTCAGGGCTCTGTTTGTAGCTCTGTCTGGGCTCTGTTTGTAGCTCTGTCTGGGCTCTGTCTGGGCTCTGACAGGGCTATTTCACATGGCTCTGTCTGGGCTCTGACTGGGCTCTGTCTGGGCTCTGTCTGGGCTCCGTCTGGGCTCTGACAGGGCTATTTCACATGGCTCTGTCTGGGCTCTGTCTGGGCTCTGTCTGGGCTCCGTCTGGGCTCCGTCTGGGCTATTTCACAGGGCTCTGTCTGGGTTCTGTCTGGGTTCTGTCTTTTCCCACATATTAATACGTTACAGCATTATTCTGAAAGTGATTAAATTAAATGTTTTCCTCATCAATCTACACACAATACCCCATTATGACAACGCAATAACAGATTATTTATTGTATTTTTTAAATTTTTGCAAATAAATATATATATATATATAAAAACAGAAATACCTTATTTACATAAGTATTCTGACCCTTAGCTATGAGACTCGATATTGAGCTCAGGTGCACCCTGTTTCCATTAATCATGGAAACCATATAGTTTACAGTAATAAGGCGTTCCTCTGTGGAATGGAAACCATATAGTTTACAGTAATAAGGCGTTCCTCTGTGGAATGGAAACCATATAGTTTACAGTAATAAGGCGTTCCACTGTGGAATGGAAACCATATAGTTTACAGTAATAAGGCATTCCTCTGCGGAATGGAAACCATATAGTTTACAGTAATAAGGCGTTCCACTGTGGAATGGAAACCATATAGTTTACAGTAATAAGACGTTCCTCTGTGGAATGGAAACCATATAGTTTACAGTAATAAGGCGTTCCACTGTGGAATGGAAACCGTATAGTTTACAGTAATAAGGCGTTCCTCTGTGGAATGGAAACCATATAGTTTACAGTAATAAGGCATTCCTCTGTGGAATGGAAACCATATAGTTTACAGTAATAAGGCGTTCCTCTGCGGAATGGAAACCATATAGTTTACATTAATAAGACGTTCCTCTGTGGAATGGAAACCATATAGTTTATAGTAATAAGGCGTTCCTCTGTTGAATGGAAACCGTATAGTTTACAGTAATAAGGCGTTCCTCTGTGGAATGGAAACCGTATAGTTTACAGTAATAAGGTGTTCCTCTGTTGAATGGAAACCGTATAGTTTACAGTAATAAGGCATTCCTCTGTTGAATGGAAACCATATAGTTTACAGTAATAAGGCGTTCCTCTGTGGAATGGAAACCGTATAGTTTACAGTAATAAGGTGTTCCTCTGTGGAATGGAAACCGTATAGTTTACAGTAATAAGGCGTTCCTCTGTTGAATGGAAACCGTATAGTTTACAGTAATAAGACATTCCTCTGTGGAATGGAAACCGTATAGTTTACAGTAATATGGCATTCCTCTGTTGAATGGAAACCGTATAGTTTACAGTAATAAGGCGTTCCTCTGTGGAATGGAAACCATATAGTTTACAGTAATAAGGCGTTCCTCTGTGGAATGGAAACCGTATAGTTTACAGTAATAAGGCGTTCCTCTGTGGAATGGAAACCATATAGTTTACAGTAATAAGGTGTTCCTCTGTGGAATGGAAACCGTATAGTTTACAGTAATAAGGCGTTCCTCTGTGGAATGGAAACCGTATAGTTTACAGTAATAAGGCATTCCTCTGTTGAATGGAAACCGTATAGTTTACAGTAATAAGGCGTTCCTCTGTGGAATGGAAACCATATAGTTTACAGTAATAAGGTGTTCCTCTGTTGAATGGAAACCGTATAGTTTACAGTAATAAGGCGTTCCTCTGTGGTAACTCACCAATTGCTCCATTTAAATTCTGGAAAATCTGAGACTTGTGGTCCAAACCAATGTTCAAATTCTCCTGAAAACACAGAGAAGACAGAACACACAAATTACACGAGTACTTTATATAACCTACCCTCTGTAAAGGGTCCAGGTATATAACTGTAAAGGGTCCAGGTATATAACTGTAAAGGGTCCAGGTATATAACTGTAAAGGGTCCAGGTATATAACTGTAAATGGTCCAGGTATATCACTGTAAAGGGTCCAGGTATATAACTGTAAAGGGTCCAGGTATATCACTGTAAAGGGTCCAGGTATATAACTGTAAAGGGTCCAGGTATATCACTTTAAAGGGTCCAGGTATATCACTGTAAAGGGTCCAGGTATATCACTGTAAAGGGTGCAGGTATATAACTGTAAAGGGTCCAGGTATATAACTGTAAAGGGTCCAGGTATATAACTGTAAATGGTCCAGGTATATCACTGTAAAGGGTCCAGGTATATAACTGTAAAGGGTCCAGGTATATAACTGTAAAGGGTCCAGGTATATAACTGTAAAGGGTCCAGGTATATAACTGTAAAGGGTCCAGGTATATCACTGTAAAGGGTCCAGGTATATAACTGTAAAGGGTCCAGGTATATCACTGTAAAGGGTCCAGGTATATAACTGTAAAGGGTACGGATATATCACTGTAAAGGGTCCAGGTATATCACTGTAAAGGGTACGGATATATCACTGTAAAGGGTCCAGGTATATCACTGTAAAGGGTACGGATATATCACTGTAAAGGGTCCAGGTATATCACTGTAAAGGGTACGGATATATCACTGTAAAGGGTCCAGGTATATCACTGTAAAGGGTACTGATATATCACTGTAAAGGGCAGGTTTAATTTAGCAGATGATTTACAGTACCATGAGTGCTTACATTAGCCCCACACTTCAACCAACATAGCCACACAGGACCTATACTCACCCTCTGAAAAGAGTCCAGGTATATTTTGGTGTAGAATAGCTGATCGTCATCGTTGTCGTGAAGGTTCCACTGCTCGACAATCTTGTTCACATACGGGGCGTAACCGATGATGCCTAGGGGTTAAAACCAGATGGGGTTAAAAGCAGATTGAGTTAAAACCAGATGGAGTTAAAACCAAATGGAGTTAAAACCAAATGGAGTTAAAACCAGATGGAGTTAAAAGCAGATGGAGTTAAAAGCAGATTGAGTTAAAACCAGATGGAGTTAAAACCAGATTGAGCTAACACATTGGGTCCTATAAAACTAAATATAGGGTGGTGATTGTGTAGTATAGGGTTTAGTACAGGGTGTAGTGTAGTTTAGAGTGTAGTATGGTGTGGGGTGTAGCACAGGGTGTAGCACATGGTGTAGTGTAGGGTATTTTATAGGGTGTAATGTAGCGTGTAGCATATGGTGTTGTAAAGGGTATTTTATAGGGTGTAGTATATGGTGTAGTGAAGGGTGTAGTGTAGAGTGTAGTACAGGGTGTAGTGTAGGGTGTATTATAGGGTGTATTGTGGTATAGGGTGTAGTGTAGGGTATTTTATAGGGTGCAGTGTAGGGTGTAGGAAATGGTGTAGTGTAGGGTATTTTATAGGGTGTAGTGTAGGGTGTAGTAAATGGTGTAGTGTAGGGTATTTTATAGGGTGTAATGTAGAGTGTAGCATATGGTGTTGTAAAGGGTATTTTATAGGGTGTAGTATATGGTGTAGTGTAGGGTGTAGTGTAGAGTGTAGTACAAGGTGTAGTGTAGGGTGTATTATAGGGTGTATTGTGGTATAGGGTGTAGTGTAGGGTATTTTATAGGGTGCAGTGTAGGGTGTAGGAAATGGTGTAGTGTAGGGTATTTTATAGGGTGTAGTGTAGGGTGTAGTGTAGTACCGGGTGTAGTGTAGGGTGTAGTATAGGGTGTAGAATAGGGTGTAGTATAGGGTGTAGTACGGGGTGTAGTGTAGGGTGCCATATAGGGTGTAGTATCGGGTGTAGTGTAGGGTGTAGTATAAGGTGTAGTGTAGGGTGTAGTATATGGTGTATTATAAGGTGTAGTGTAGGGTGCAGTACAGGGTGTAGTGTAGGGTGTAGTATAAGGTGTAGTGTAGGGTGTAGTATAATGTGTAGTGTAGGGTGTAGTGTAGGGCGTAGTATAAGGTGTAGTGTAGGGTGCAGTACAGGGTGTAGTATAAGGTGTAGTGTAAAAGTGACCTCAAATGCAATTATGCATGTAATGCTTTTATTATAAAGGTGCATTTTTATGGTGAAAGTGAACCTCACTTCATTTGAAATGGTGTAGTGTAGGGTGTAGTGTAGGGTGTAGTATAGGGTGTAGTATATGGTGTATTATAAGGTGTAGTGTAGGGTGTAGTGTATGGTGTAGTACAGGGTGTAGTGTAGGGTGTAGTGTAGGGTGTAGTGTAGGGTGTAGTACAGGGTGTAGTGTAGGGTGTAGTGTAGTACCGGGTGTAGGGTGTAGTATAGGGTGTAGTGTAGGGTATAGTACGAGGTGTAGTGTAGGGTGTAGTGTAGTACTGGGTGTAGTGTAGGGTGTAGTATATGGTGTAGTATAGGGTGTATTATCGGGTGTAGTGTAGGGTGTCGTATAGGGTGTAGTATCGGGTGTAGTGTAGGGTGTAGTACAGGGTGTAGTGTAGGGTGTAGTATACGGTGTAGTGTCGGGTGCAGTACAGGGTGTAGTGAGGGTGTAGTACAGGGTGTAGTGTAGGGTGTAGTATAAGGTGTAGTGTAGGGTGCAGTACAGGTTGTAGTGAGGGTGTAGTGTAGGGTGTAGTGTAGGGTGTAGTGTAGGGTGTAGTATAAGGTGTAGTGTCGGGTGCAGTACAGGGTGTAGTGAGGGTGTAGTGTAGGGTGTAGTATAAGGTGTAGTGTAGGGTGCAGTACAGGGTGAGTGAGGGTGTAGTATAGGGTGTAGTGTAGGGTGTAGTATAAGGTGTAGTGTAGGGTGCAGTACAGGGTGTAGTGAGGGTGTAGTGTAGGGTGTATTATAAGGTGTAGTGTAGGGTGTAGTATAAGGTGTATTATAAGGTGTAGTGTAGGGTGTAGTATAAGGTGTATTATAAGGTGTAGTGTAGGGTGTAGTGTAGGGTGCAGTACAGGGTGTAGTGTAGGGTGTAGTATAAGGTGTAGTATAAGGTGTAGTGTAGGGTGTAGTGTAGTGTGCAGTACAGGGTGTAGTGTAGGGTGTAGTATAATGTGTAGTGGAGGGTGTAGTGTAGGGTGTAGTGTAGGGCGTAGTATAAGGTGTAGTGTAGGGTGTAGTGTAGGGTGTAGTATAATGTGTAGTGTAGGGTGTAGTGTAGGGTGTAGTGTAGGGCGTAGTATAAGGTGTAGTGTAGGGTGTAGTGTAGGGTGTAGTATAATGTGTAGTGTAGGGTGTAGTGTAGGGTGTAGTGTAGGGCGTAGTATAAGGTGTAGTGTAGGGTGCAGTACAGAGTGTAGTATAAGGTGTAGTGTAGGGTATAGTATATAGTGTATTATAAGGTGTAGTGTAGGGTGTAGTGTAGGGTGCAGTACAGGGTGTAGTGTAGGGTGTAGTATAAGGTGTAGTGCAGGGTGTAGTATAATGTGTAGTGTAGGGTGTAGTATATGGTGTATTATAAGGTGTAGTGTAGGGTGTAGTGTAGGGTGCAGTACAGGGTGTAGTGTAGGGTGTAGTATAAGGTGTAGTGTAGGGTGTAGTATAATGTGTAGTGTAGGGTGTAGTGTAGGGCGTAGTATAAGGTGTAGTGTAGGGTGTAGTGTAGGGTGCAGTACAGGGTGTAGTGTAGGGTGCAGTACAGGGTGTATTATAAGGTGTAGTGTAGGGTGTAGTGTAGGGTGCAGTACAGGGTGTAGTGTAGGGTGTAGTATAATGTGTAGTGTAGGGTGTAGTGTAGGGCGTAGTATAAGGTGTAGTGTAGGGTGCAGTACAGGGCGTAGTATAAGGTGTAGTGTAGGGCGTAGTATAAGGTGTAGTGTAGGGTGCAGTACAGGGTGTAGTATAAGGTGTAGTGTAGGGTATAGTATATAGTGTATTATAAGGTGTAGTGTAGGGTGTAGTGTAGGGTGCAGTACAGGGTGTAGTGTAGGGTGTAGTATAAGGTGTAGTGCAGGGTGTAGTATAATGTGTAGTGTAGGGTGTAGTATATGGTGTATTATAAGGTGTAGTGTAGGGTGTAGTGTAGGGTGCAGTACAGGGTGTAGTGTAGGGTGTAGTATAAGGTGTAGTGTAGGGTGTAGTGTAGGGCGTAGTATAAGGTGTAGTGTAGGGTGTAGTGTAGGGTGCAGTACAGGGTGTAGTGTAGGGTGTAGTATAAGGTGTAGTGTAGGGTGTAGTATAATGTGTAGTGAAGGGTGTAGTGTAGTGTAGGGTGTAGTGAAGGGTGTAGTGTAGGGTGTAGTGTAGGGCGTAGTATAAGGTGTAGTGTAGGGTGCAGTACAGGGCGTAGTATAAGGTGTAGTGTAAAAGTGACCTCAAATGCAATTATGCATTTAATGCTTTTATTATAAAGGTGCATTTTTATGGTGAAAATGAATCTTCCTCAAAACTTGAACCTCACGCTCTGCTTATGTTTTCCAGTTAGGCTCGACACCCCTATTAAAGCAGATTAATGTGCTTAATTTAAACTTAATTTTACGAAGTTATTTGGCCACTTTAGTTGTGAAACAAACTTTATGAAAACACATAGGCCTCGGTTACGTGATGTGTGCAACTAGGATTTGAAAAAGTCGTAAAAACAAAAAGTGATGATCACTACGTATAATTCACCCACCAGACTATTCTTGATGTAATCTTGTCTTTACAAACACTTAGTAATATTGGTGTGAAATTTGTTTTGATTTCGAATGGACCAATATCATGCAGGGGAAAAAATACATGTCATCTATGCACTTTGGTAGCGAATGGAGGACTTTTGTAAGTCGCTCTGGATAAGAGCGTCTGCTAAATGACTTAAATGTAAATGTTAAATGTAATAGCCTATAGAAATGTTGCACAACATGAGCTCTCATGGGCGCTCATGAAGTGTTTGATTAGATTTTTACATCACATTTGCATTGATGTCAGAGTGATCTGAGGGACAATAGAGTGCTGAGTACCAGGCAGTTAGCAAGTTTGGTAGGATACTAATGACCATCAGCAGCATCAGAGCTCGGAGACGCCTCATTACCGTGACTAAACGGTCACGTGACTGCCTTCCTGACTCGTGACCGCCGGTGGCGGTAATACGGTCACCGCAACAGCCCTACTCCGGTGATTATAAGGTACAATACATTTAAAACAATTTGTATTTATATTGACAATCCCTTTCTCCAAACGGCTTACTCATTTCACCAAGCTCTTATCAATAGTTGTTTTTATTAAGTTGTAAATAACAAAGCACGGAGAATGGCGTTATTCCTATCAGGAGAAAGTAGGGGGATGTTCCACTTGGAACCCGACAGGTTGCTCGATTTTAATTTGTCGTTTCGTCGCGCATAAAGAAGGTGGAATTACGAGGGAATTAAATCCGAATATACGTCACACCGTGTAAGTAGACACACCTCCGCCGCCATCTCTTTGATCTCCACCTCAAATCAATCGAGGGTGAAGGGCGTGATATTCCTATGATTCAATTCAAGGTCAAAATATGCATTGAGAGAAAAGTGCATCAAAAAGGGAATTTCCGTTCCATTTATACAAGCTTGACTGGGGTTGGAATTCCCCCCAATAGAGAATGTGGTTATAGACAACGACCTCTTACAGTGATCAGCGTGTTCTGGACACTGCACTGCTACTGTACTAACAGGCCTTGAGCTATACAGTATAACATAGCTATTCAAATAGTCAAGACCAGGGATGGGAAGTAAGGGATTACATTTAGAGAGTAACCTCCCTAACCCTGGTCATGATGACCTCTGGTCCTTTTGTCTCTTCCTCTAGCTTATTTACCACAGCTGTAAAGTAACCTCGCCAACCCTGGCCATGATGACCTCTGGTCCTTTTGTCTCTTCCTCTAGCGTATTTACCACAGCTGTAAAGTAACCTCCCCAACCCTGGCCATGATGACCTCTGGTCATTTTGTCTCTTCCTCTAGCGTATTTACCACAGCTGTAAATTGCAGGGTTGGGTATGTCTTGGGTCAGTCATTTTTTGGGGAGGGGGGTTTCCGTCACACACTGGAGAACAACTAATCACACACCCAGAATGGAATGACACGCTGCTCGGAGACAGAGGGGAGAAATTACTTCCAGTAAAATCACTATATATAGAGACGTAGACTGGTGATGTCATACAGAAGGCGGTTCAATGGGGATAGTATGAATGATGTCATACAGAAGGCAGTTCAATGGGGATAGTATGAATGATGTCATACAGAAGGCCGTTCAATGGGGATAGTATGAATGATGTCATAGAGAAGGCAGTTCAATGGGGATAGTATGAATGATGTCATACAGAAGGCAGTTCAATGGGGATAGTATGAATGATGTCATACAGAAGGCAGTTCAATGGGGATAGTATGAATGATGTCATACAGAAGGCAGTTCAATGGGGATAGTATGAATGTAATAAAAAAAGAGTGATGATTAGTGAGAGCTTTGTATACTTCAAATTCTACCTTGGAAATTCTGCATCATTCCCCTGCATGTCTATATATCTGTCTGTTGTGTTGTTTTTTTTAATAGGGATCCAGCCCCAACATAATATTTACAGAAATTACCAATGCGAGCAGACTGTGTGTGGGCCTTGGGCCTTGTGTGTGGGCCTTGGGCCTTGTGTGTGGGCCTTGGGCCCTGGGCCTTGTGTGTGGGCCTTGGGCCTTGTGTGTGGGCCTTGGGCCCTGAGGCCTTGGGCCTTGGGCCTTGTGTGTGGGCCTTGGGCCTTGGGCCCTGGGCCTTGTGTGTAGGCCTTGGGCCTTGTGTGTGGGCCCTGGGCCTTGGGCCTTGTGTGTGGGCCCTGGGCCTTGGGCCTTGTGTGTGGGCCTTGGGCCCTGTGCCCTGGGCCTTGTGTGTGGGCCTTGGGCACTGGGCCTTGGTCCTTGTGTGTGGGCCTTGGACCCTGGGCCTTGGGCCTTGTGTTTGGGCCCTGGGCCTTGGGCCTTGTGTGTGGGCACTGGGCCCTGGGCCTTGGGCCTTGTCTGGCTCTGGAAGATAGCCTACTGTCAATGTGGTGTCTCATTCATGAATCAAACGGGATCTGGCGTGTTCAAGGTTGTTTAGCCGGCAAAAAGAAGAGGATACATCAAAAAAGATGATGAATTAATTTAACTTTGCAGAATCTGCAATTGATCTAATCATTAGTGATGAGGGGAAAAATATAAAGTTACAGTGCCTTGTGAAACTATTCGGCCCCCTTGAACTTTGCGACCTTTTGCCACATTTCAGGCTTCAAACATAAAGATATAAAACTGTATTTTTTTTGTGAAGAATCAACAACAAGTGGGACACAATCATGAAGTGGAACGACATTTATTGGATATTTCAAACCTTTTGAACAAATCAAAAACTGAAAAATTGGGTGTGCAAAATTATTCAGCCCCCTTAAGTTAATACTTTGTAGCGCCACCTTTTGCTGCGATTACAGCTGTAAGCTGCTTGGGGTATGTCTCTATCAGTTTTGCACATCGAGAGATTTAAATTTTTTCCCATTCCTCCTTGCAAAACAGCTCGAGCTCAGTGAGATTGGATGGAGAGCATTGGATGGAGAGCATAAAGGAATGTTCTCTGGTGTAATGGAATGTTCTCCGATGTAAAGGAATGTTCTCCGATGTAAAGGAATGTTCTCCGGTGTAAAGGAATGTTCTCCGGTGTAAAGGAATGTTCTCCGGTGTAAAGGAATGTTATCCGGTGTAATGGAATGTTTTCCGATGTAAAGGAATGTTTTCCGGTGTAAAGGAAGGTTATCCGGTGTAAAGGAATGTTATCCGGTGTAAAGGAATGTTATCCGGTGTAAAGGAATGTTCTCCAGTGTAAAGGAATGTTCTCCAGTGTAAAGGAATGTTCTCCGGTGTAAAGGAATGTTCTCCGGTGTAAAGGAATGTTCTCTGATGTAAATGAATGTTCTCTGATGTAAAGGAATGTTCTCTGATGTAAAGGAATGTTCTCTGATGTAAAGGAATGTTCTCAAGTGTAAAGGAATGTTCTCCGGTGTAAAGGAATGTTCTCTGATGTAAAGGAATGCTCTCTGGTGTAAAGGAATGTTCTCTGATGTAAAGGAATGTTCTCTGATGTAAAGGAATGTTCTCAAGTGTAAAGGAATGTTCTCCGGTGTAAAGGAATGTTCTCTGATGTAAAGGAATGTTCTCTGATGTAAAGGAATGTTCTCTGATGTAAAGGAATGTTCTCTGATGTAAAGGAATGTTCTCTGATGTAAAGGAATGTTCTCTGATGTAAAGGAATGTTCTCAAGTGTAAAGGAATGTTCTCCGGTGTAAAGGAATGTTCTCTGATGTAAAGGAATGTTCTCTGATGTAAAGGAATGTTCTCTGATGTAAAGGAATGTTCTCTGATGTAAAGGAATGTTCTCTGATAAAAAGGAATGTTCTCTGATGTAAAGGAATGTTCTCTGATGTAAAGGAATGTTCTCTGATGTAAAGGAATGTTCTCTGATGTAAAGGAATGTTCTCTGATGTAAAGGAATGTTCTCTGATGTAAAGGAATGTTCTCTGATGTAAAGGAATGTTCTCTGGTGTAAAATAATTACCACTGAGTTCTCTGGGTTCTCTGGGGTTAAATGAAATGCTACTCTAATGGCAATTTCCCCCAGAGAGAGACAGATAACCACACCAGACCAGAACTTGACCCTAGCTAGAACCAAAGCTAACACTTGACCCCTGCATCATAAGTCCAACATAAACCTGCTAAGACCATAGATAGGTCTAGGTGATATCTAATCAGAATCCAATCAGTAAACATCATCTCCCATGATGCCCCAGCAGTGTGACAACATTCTGAACCCACCTCCTGAGTTGAGAAAGCGCTTGCCGCTGCGGACAGGGGTATTTCTCCTGTAGGCGTTTATCAGGCCAGATCAGACCATCGGCGGCAAACAGAACCTTGTGATTGGCTTCCTGGAACTTCCTGAGGATTTCTTCAGGTCCCCGGCAAAGATAAGATCATAACTGGAGAGAGGGGGAAAGAGGAGAGAGAGAGAGATTGAGGGAGGAGACAGAGAGGGGGAGAAAGAGAGGGAGGGGGAGACAGAGAGCCAGAGATATAGAGGCGAGAGAGCGACAGAGATGGGGGGAGAGAGAGGGGAGAAAGAGAGGGAAGGGAGAGAGAGAGAGACTGTTCAGACATTTTCTGACTTGTTTTATACCCTATTTGACAGCGTTTCCCAACCTCGGTCCCGGGGACCCCAAGGGGTGCATGTTTTGTCACTACACAGCTGATTGAAATAATAAACTAATCATCAAACTTAGATTATTTGAATCAGCTGTGTAGTGTAGTGCTAGGGCAAAAAACAAAACGTTCAGCCCTTGGAGTCTGCAGGACCGAGTTCCGAGCTCCTCCTAAACTCATCTTATCTATTCAACTGTCGGCCACTCCTAGCAACTAGAAATCTAGATGTAAAAATCCAACATTCTTCAAGCAAACATCACATTCAAGGGAATTTAGGAAATCATTTAGCCTGAGAAGAATGCACGCACACACACACACACACACACACACACACACACACACACACACACACACACACACACACACACACACACACACACACACACACACACACACACACACACACAGGCTACATATAAACAGCAAACTAACACCAACACAAATCATATTAACACGCCAGATGCATCATAACCAGTCAACCATGAGTGTGATATCAAATAAGCAAACAGGAAACCGCTTACCCAGAAGTGGCGCTCCTAGTGGCCAGAGACTTTAATGCAGGGAAACTTAAATCAGTTTTACCTCAATTTTAACAACATGTTAAATGCGCAACCGGAGGGAAACAATTATAGATCACTTTTAGATCACCTTTACTCCACACACAGAGACGCGTACAAAGCTCTCCCTCACCCTCCATTCGGTAAATCAGACCACAACTCTATCCTCCTGATTCCTGTTTACAAGCAAAAAATTAAAGCAGGAAGTACCAGTGAATCAGTCTATAAAAAAGTGGTCAGATGAAGCCGATGCTAAACTACAGGATTGCTTTGCTATCACAGACTGGATTCTTCCGATGGCATCGAGGAATACACCACATCAGCCACAGGCTTTATCAATGAGTCCCCACAGTGACTGTACGTACATTTCCCAACCAGAAGCCATGGATTACAGGCAACATCCACACTGAGCTAAAGGGCAGAGCTTCAAGGAGTAGGACTCTAACCCGGAAGCTCATAAGAAATCATGCTATGCCCTCCGACGAACCATCATACAGGCAAAGCGTCAATACAGGGCTAAGATTGAATCGTACTACACCGCCTCCGACGCAAGTCTTATGTGGCAGAGGGCCTGCAAACTATTACAGACTACAAAGCTACAACATCGAGAACATCCTAACCAGTTGCATCACTGCCTGGTACGGCAACTGCTCGGGCCTCCGACCGCAAGGCACTACAGAGGGTAGTGCGTACGGCCCAGTACATCACTGCCTGCCATCCAGGACCTCTACACCAGGCGGTGTCAGAGGAAGGCCCTAAAATTGTCAGTCATAGATTGTTCTCTCTACTACCGCATGGCAAGCGGTACCAGAGTGCCAAGTCTAGGACAAAAAGGCTTCTCAACAGTTTTTACCCCCAAGCCATAAGACTCCTAAACAGGTAATCAAATGGCTACCCGGACTATTTGCATTGTGTCCCACCACCCACCACACGCCAACCCCTCTTTTACAATACTGCAATTCTCTGTTCATCATATATGCATAGTCACTTTAACCATTTCTACATGTACATAATACCTCAATTTAGCCTGAGTAACTGGTGCCTGTATAAAGCCTCACTACTGTCATAGCCTCACTACTGTATATAGCATCGCTACAGTTATAGCCTCACTACTGTTATAGCCTCACTACTGTTATAGCCTCACTACTGTTATAGCCTCACTACTGTCATAGCCTCACTACTGTATATAGCTTCGCTACTGTTATAGCATCGCTACAGTTATAGCCTCACTACTGTTATAGCCTCACTACTTTTATAGCCTCACTACTGTTATAGCCTCTCTACAGTTATAGCCTCACTACAGTTATAGCCTCACTACTGTTATAGCCTCACTACTGTCATAGCCTCACTACTGTTATAGCCTCACTACTGTTATAGCCTCACTACTGTATATAGCCTCACTACTGTATATAGCCTCACTACTGTTATAGCCTCACTACTGTTATTTTTCAATGTCTTTTTACTGGTGATTTGTTTCTTTACGTATCTATTGTTCACCTAATACCTTTTTTTTTGGGGGGGGGGGGGATTTGTGATATTAACACACCAGATGTACAGTAGAAGAATGACAATATCGCTAGTGCTTTGTCCCATTCCTTCCTATCTGAGCCTGGCACGACTTCCGCAGATGTTAAAGGCTGTAATACATTATAGGTCCTATTACCATCCCTCTGATAGAACACCACTGGTCCTATTACCATCCCTCTGATAGAACACCACTGGTCCTATTACCATCCCTCTGATAGAACACCACTGGTCCTATTACCATCCCTCTGATAGAACACCACTGGTCCTATTACCATCCCTCTGATAGAACACCACTGGTCCTATTACCATCCCTCTGATAGAACACCACTGGTCCTATTACCATCCCTCTGATAGAACACCACTGGTCCTATTACCATCCCTCTGATAGAACACCACTGGTCCTATTACCATCCCTCTGATAGAACACCACTGGTCCTATTACCATCCCTCTGATAGAACACCACTGGTCCTATTACCATCCCTCTGATAGAACACCACTGGTCCTATTACCATCCCTCTGATAGAACACCACTGGTCCTATTACCATCCCTCTGATAGAACACCACTGGTCCTATTACCATCCCTCTGATAGAACACCACTGGTCCTATTACCATCTCTCTGATAGAACACCACTGGTCCTATTACCATATCTCTGATAGAATGGATTGATTGAGGTGTTCAAGGCATCAGAGTGACAAGCCTCCTCACTGCTGATTGGTCAGTTCAGGGGAGCGAGATCCTTATTTTGTTCAATTCAAGGACTTTATTGGCATAGGAAACATATGTTAACATTGCCAAAGCAATGCTTCTGGGCTGATGGCTGTTGCAGAGGGGGAGGGGGAGTTGCGTGACCTTGGGTCTTTTATGGCCCTGACTCTGGAAGGCTGTCAGCTTGTGAAATGATGAGACAGGGCCACCTGTTAGACATTCTTATAATAATGCTATAAACATACTTTTATTTAAAGACTGTTTTTTTTTTTACTCTTCAGGGACCCTAATCTCAAACACTCATGAAAACTGCTGTATGGCTGACCAAATTATTGTCTACACAAAATAATGAGTTATAGAAGTTATATGAATGAAATTAAAGCTTTTTAAAAAAGGTGACATTTGGGAGGCTTTGGGACAACAGGGGATGCCTAAGCCTTGTTATGGATATGAGACTATAAAGATTGGTATACCACATAGGTGTATACTTCTGTTTCAAAGAAACACTCTGTGTGACCCTGATTTAGCCTACTGCAGTAAATTAAAAGACTTCAAATCAAATATTATTCACATGTGCTGAATAGAACAGGTGTAGACCTTAGAGTAAAATGTTTACTTACGAGCCCCTAACCAACAATGCAGTTTAAAAAAATACAGATAAGAATAAGAAATAAAAGTAACAAGTAATTAAAATAACAATAGCGAGACTACCGGTACCGAGTCAATATGTGGGGGGGCACCGGTTAGTTGAGGTAATATGTACATGGATAGATGAAGTGACTATGCATAGATGACAACAGAGAGTAGCAGCGTTGTAAAAGAGGTGGGGGGCAATGCAAATAGTCTGGGTAGCCAATTGGTTAGATGTTCAGGAGTCTTATGGCTTGGGGGCCGTTCGCACTACCCTCTGTGGTGCCTTACGGTCGGAGGCCGAGTCGTTGCCATACCAGGCAGTGATGCAACCAGTCAGGGATGCTCTCAATGGTTCAGCTGTAAAACCTTTTGAGGATCTCAATGAGATCCTCGATGTCGATGAGAATGGGGGTGTGCTCGGTCCTCCTTTTCCTGTGGTCCACAATCATCTCCTCAGTCTTGATCACATTGAGGGAGAGGTTGTTGTCCTGGCACCACACTACGAGGTCTCTGGCCTTCTCCCTATAGGCTGTCTCATTGTTGTCGGTGATCAGGCCTACCACTGTTGTCTCTTCGGCAAACTTGATGAAGGTGTGAGAGTCGTGCCTGGCTATGCAAGTCATGAGTGAACAGGGAGTACAGGAGGGGACTGAGCACACATGCCTGAGGGGCCCCTGTGTTGAGGATCAGCATGGCAGATGTGTTGTTACCTACCCTTACCATCTGGGGGCGGCCCGTCAGGAAGTCTAGGATCCAGTTGCAGAGAGAGGTGTTTAGTTCTAGGGTCATTAGCTTATTGATGAGGTTTGAGGGCACTATGGTGAAAAACGCTGAGCTGGAGTCAATGAATAGCATTCTCATTTAGGGGTTCCTTTTGTCCATGTGAGAAAGGGCAGTGTGGAGTGCAAAAGTGATTGCGTCATCTTTTTTTTTAACCTTTATTTAACCAGGCAAGTCAGTTAAGAACAAATTCTTATTTTCAATGTCGGCCTAGGAACAGTGGGTTAACTGCCTGTTCAGGGGCAGAACGACAGATTTGTACCTTGTCAGCTCGGGGGTTTGAACTCGCAACCTTCCGGTTACTAGTCCAACGCTCTAACCACTAGGCTACCCTGCCGCCCCAAGGGTAAGGATATTTTGGGGCGGTATGCAAATTGGAGTGGGTCTAGGGTTTCTGTGATAATGGTGTTGATGTGAGCCATGACCAGCCTTTCAAAGCACTTCATGGCTACAGACGTGAGTGCTATGGGTCGGTAGTCATTTAGGCATGTTACCTTGGTGTTCTTGGGCACAGGCACTATGGTGGTCTGCTTAAAACATGTTGGTACTACAGACTCGGAAAGGGAGAGGTTGAACATATCAGTGAAGACACCTGCCAGTTGGTCAGACAATGCTCGCAGTACACATCCTGGTAATCCGCCTGTCCCTGCGGCCTTGTGAATGTTGACCTGATTAAAGGTCTTACTTACATCGTCTACAGAAAGCGTGATCACACAGTCTTCCGGAACGGCTGGTGCTCTGATGCATGTTTTGTGTTATTTGCCTCGAAGCAAGCATAGAAGTAGTTTAGCTCGTCTGGTAGGCTCGTGTCACTGAGCAGCTCGCGGCTGTGCTTCCCTTTGTAGTCTGTAATGGTTTGCAAGCCCTGCCACATCCGACGAGTGTCAGAGGTGATGTAGTACGATTCGATCTTAGTCCTGTATTGATACTGACTATAACTCTGAGATACACACCGTATAACGTCCAAGGAAAACCCCAAACAGAACTCCCTCATGTGATGTTATGTTGTTGAAAATGGCTTTAGCACTGTGCCTATTTAACAAAATATCAGGAAATAGAAATAATACAGCAGCCAGCCAGTAGCCCTAACCTTAACCCTACTGGTCAGCCATACAGCAGCCAGCCGGTAGCCCTAACCTTAGCCCTACTGGTCAGCCATACAGCAGCCAGCCAGTAGCCCTAACCTTAACCCTACTGGTCAGCCATACAGCAGCCAGCCAGTAGCCCTAACCCTACTGGTCAGCCGTACAGCAGCCAGCCTGTAGCCCTAACCCTACTGGTCAGCTGTACAGCAGCCAGCCTGTAGCCCTAACCTTAACCCTACTGGTCAGCCATACAGCAGCCAGCCAGTAGCCCTAACCTTAGCCCTACTGGTCAGCCATACAGCAGCCAGCCAGTAGCCCTAACCTTAACCCTACTGGTCAGCCATACAGCAGCCAGCCAGTAGCCCTAACCCTACTGGTCAGCCGTACAGCAGCCAGCCAGTAGCCCTAACCCTACTGGTCAGCCGTACAGCAGCCAGCCAGTAGCCCTAACCTTAACCCTACTGGTCAGCCGTACAGCAGCCAGCCAGTAGCCCTAACCTTAACCCTACTGGTCAGCCGTACAGCAGCCAGCCAGTAGCCCTAACCTTAACCCTACTGGTCAGCCGTACAGCAGCCAGCCTGTAGCCCTAACCTTAACCCTACTGGTCAGCCGTACAGCAGCCAGCCAGTAGCCCTAACCCTACTGGTCGGCCAGCCAGTAGCCCTAACCCTATTGGTCAGCCATACAGCAGCCAGCCTGTAGCCCTAACCCTACTGGTCAGCCGTACAGCAGCCAGCCAGTAGCCCTAACCTTAACCCTACTGGTCAGCCGTACAGCAGCCAGCCAGTAGCCCTAACCCTACTGGTCGGCCAGCCAGTAGCCCTAACCCTATTGGTCAGCCATACAGCAGCCAGCCTGTAGCCCTAACCCTACTGGTCAGCCGTACAGCAGCCAGCCAGTAGCCCTAACCTTAACCCTACTGGTCAGCCGTACAGCAGCCAGCCAGTAGCCCTAACCTTAACCCTACTGGTCAGCCGTACAGCAGCCAGCCAGTAGCCCTAACCTTAACCCTACTGGTCAGCCGTACAGCAGCCAGCCAGTAGCCCTAACCTTAACACTACTGGTCAGCCGTACAGCAGCCAGCCAGTAGCCCTAACCTTAACCCTACTGGTCAGCCGTACAGCAGCCAGCCAGTAGCCCTAACCTTAACCCTACTGGTCAGCCATACAGCAGCCAGCCTGTAGCCCTAACCCTACTGGTCAGCCGTACATCAGCCAGCCAGTAGCCCTAACAATACTGGTCAGCCGTACAGCAGCCAGCCAGTAGCCCTAACCTTAACACTACTGGTCAGCCATACAGCAGCCAGCCTGTAGCCCTAACCCTACTGGTCAGCCGTACAGCAGCCAGCCAGTAGCCCTAACCTTAACCCTACTGGTCGGCCATACAGCAGCCAGCCAGTAGCCCTAACCTTAACCCTACTGGTCGGCCAGCCAGTAGCCCTAACCTTAACCCTACTGGTCAGCCGTACAGCAGCCAGCCAGTAGCCCTAACCTTAACCCTACTGGTCGGCCAGCCAGTAGCCCTAACCTTAACCCTACTGGTCAGCCGTACAGCAGCCAGCCAGTAGCCCTAACCTTAACCCTACTGGTCAGCCGTACAGCAGCCAGCCAGTAGCCCTAACCTTAACCCTACTGGTCAGCCATACAGCAGCCAGCCAGTAGCCCTAACCCTACTGGTCAGCCATACAGCAGCCAGCCAGTAGCCCTAACCCTACTGGTCGGCCAGCCAGTAGCCCTAACCCTATTGGTCAGCCATACAGCAGCCAGCCAGTAGCCCTAACCCTATTGGTCAGCTTTACAACAGCCAGCCAGTAGCCCTAACCCTATTGGTCAGCCATACAGCAGCCAGCCAGTAGCCCTAACCCTATTGGTCAGCTGTACAGCATCCAGCCAGTAGCCCTAACCCTATTGGTCAGCCATACAGCAGCCAGCCAGTAGCCCTAACCTTAGCCCCTAACCCTTGCCTTACTGATCAGCCAAACAGTCATAATGTGGAGTTAAGTGAATCTTCAGACTATTGGCTGATTGCAAGAGGGCTGAGGGTTTGTTAATTACAGGAGGGGTTAGTGTTTGTTTGGCTAACTGCAGGAGGAGTTTGTTTAAGGGACATCTGTGTCCAATATGGAGAAACTGGAAGCTGTAACCTCTCCCTGATCCCACAGCCTTAGTGGTCAGATTCCAGTACAACACATCTTCCAGGATGTCAAGGTACTGAATGCTATTTTAGCTGGAAGGTAACAAGTGCATTTTCATAGTAGACATTTGGCCCATTTCAATCTCAAAGCAATAACTTGGTAATTACTACATAACTAGGAACTTGATTCCTGTATTATCTGTGCTGTACCACGATATCCTATCCTGGTAACATCCACACATGTCAACAGACAGTACTACCCCAGTACTACCCCAGTACTACCCCAGTACTACCCCAGGCCATCCTACCGGTCTATAGACAGTACTACCCCAGTACTACCCCAGGCCATCCTACCTGTCTATAGACAGTACTACCCCAGTACTACCCCAGGCCATCCTACCTGTCTATTGACAGTAATACCCCAGTACTACCCCAGGCCATCCTACCTGTCTATAGACAGTACTACCCCAGGCCATCCTACCGGTATATTGACAGTACTACCTCAGTACTACCCCAGGCCATCCTACCGGTCTATAGACAGTACTACCCCAGGCCATCTTACCTGTCTATAGACAGTACTACCCCAGCACTACCCCAGGCCATCCTACCTGTCTATAGACAGTACTACCCCAGCACTACCCCAGGCCATCCTACCTGTCTATAGACAGTACTACCCCAGTACTACCCCAGGCCATCCTACCTGTCTATAGACAGTACTACCCCAGCACTACCCCAGGCCATCCTACCGGTCTATAGACAGTACTACCCCAGGCCATCCTACCTGTCTATAGACAGTACTATCCCAGTACTACCCCAGGCCATCCTACCTGTCTATAGACAGTACTACCCCAGTACTACCCAGGCCACCCTACCGGTCTATAGACAGTACTACCCCAGGCCATCCTACCGGTATATTGACAGTACTACCCCAACTACCCCAGGCCATCCTACCGGTATATTGACAGTACTACCTCAGTACTACCCAGGCCATCCTACCTGTCTATAGACAGTACTACCCTGGTACTACCCCAGGCCATCCTACCGGTCTATAGACAGTACTACCCCAGGCCATCTTACCTGTCTATAGACAGTACTACCCCAGCACTACCCCAGGCCATCCTACCTGTCTATAGACAGTACTACCCCAGCACTACCCCAGGCCATCCTACCTGTCTATAGACAGTACTACCCCAGTACTACCCCAGGCCATCCTACCTGTCTATAGACAGTACTACCCCAGCACTACCCCAGGCCATCCTACCGGTCTATAGACAGTACTACCCCAGCACTACCCCAGGCCATCCTACCTGTCTATAGACAGTACTACCCCAGCACTACCCCAGGCTATCCTACCTGTCTATAGACAGTACTACCCCAGTACTACCCCAGGCCATCCTACCGGTCTATAGACAGTACTACCCCAGCACTACCCCAGGCCATCCTACCTGTCTATAGACAGTACTACCCCAGCACTACCCCAGGCCATCCTACCTGTCTATAGACAGTACTACCCCAGTACTACCCCAGGCCATCCTACCTGTCTATAGACAGTACTACCCCAGCACTACCCCAGGCCATCCTACCGGTCTATAGACAGTACTATCCCAGTACTACCCCAGGCCATCCTACCTGTCTATAGACAGTACTACCCCAGCACTACCCCAGGCCATCCTACCTGTCTATAGACAGTACTATCCCAGTACTACCCCAGGCCATCCTACCTGTCTATAGACAGTACTACCCCAGTACTACCCAGGCCACCCTACCGGTCTATAGACAGTACTACCCCAGGCCATCCTACCGGTATATTGACAGTACTACCCCAACTACCCCAGGCCATCCTACCTGTCTATAGACAGTACTACCCCAGTACTACCCCAGGCCATCCTACCTGTCTATAGACAGTACTACCCCAGTACTACCCCAGGCCATCCTACCTGTCTATAGACAGTACTACCCCAGTACTACGCCAGGCCATCCTACCTGTCTATAGACAGTACGACCCCAACTACCCCAGGCCATCCTACCTGTCTATAGACAGTACTACCCCAGCACTACCCCAGGCCATCCTACCTGTCTATAGACAGTACTACCCCAGTACTACCCCAGGCAATCCTACCTGTCTATAGACAGTACTAGCTCAGTACTACCCCAGGACATCCTACCTGTCTATAGACAGTACTACCCCAGTACTACCCCAGGCCATCCTACCTGTCTATAGACAGTACTACCCCAGTACTACCCAGGCCATCCTACCGGTCTATAGACAGTACTACGCCAGTACTACCCCAGTACTACCCCAGGCCACCCCAGGCCATCCCAGGTACCCCCAGGTCAACCTACCTCTACAGACGGTACCCCCAGGTCAACCTACCTCTACAGACAGTACCCCCAGGTCAACCTACCTGTCTATAGACAGTACCCCCAGGTCAACCTACCTGTCTATAGACAGTACCCCCAGGTCAACCTACCTGTCTATAGACAGTACCCCCAGGTCAACCTACCTGTCTATAGACAGTACCCCCAGGTCAACCTACCTGTCTATAGACAGTACCCCCAGGTCAACCTACCTGTCTACAGACAGTACCCCCAGGTCAACCTACCTGTCCATAGACAGTACCCCCCGGTCTACCTACCTGTCTACAGACAGTACCCCCCAGGTCTACCTACCTGTCTACAGACAGTACCCCCAGGTCAACCTAACGGTCTATAGACAGTACCCCCAGGTCAACCTAACGGTCTATAGACAGTACCCCCAGGTCAACCAAACAGTCTATAGACAGTACCCCCAGGTCAACCTACCTGTCTATAGACAGTACCCCCAGGTCAACCTACCTGTCTACAGACAGTACCCCCAGGTCAACCTACCTGTCCATAGACAGTACCCCCAGGTCAACCTACCTGTCTACAGACAGTACCCCCAGGTCAACCTACCTGTCTACAGACAGTACCCCCAGGTCAACCTACCTGTCCATAGACAGTACCCCCAGGTCAACCTACCTGTCTACAGACAGTACCCCCAGGTCTACCTACCTGTCTACAGAGAGTACCCCCAGGTCAACCTACCGGTCTATAGACAGTACCCCCAGGTCAACCTACCTGTCTACAGACAGTACCCCCAGGTCTACCTACCTTTCTACAGACAGTACCACCAGGTCAACCTACCTGTCTACAGACAGCACCCCCAGGTCAACCTACATGTCTATAGACAGTACCCCCAGGTCAACCTACCTGTCTACAGACAGTACCCCCAGGTCAACCTACCTGTCTACAGACAGTACCCCCAGGTCAACCTACCTGTCTACAGACAGTACCCCCAGGTCAACCTACCTGTCCATAGACAGTACCACCAGTTCAACCTACCTGTCTACAGACAGTACCACCAGGTCAACCTACCTGTCTATAGACAGTACCCCCAGGTCAACCTACCTGTCTACAGACAGTACCCCCAGGTCAACCTACCTGTCTACAGACAGTACCCCCAGGTCTACCTACCTGTCTACAGACAGTACCACCAGGTCAACCTACCTGTCTACAGACAGTACCCCCAGGTCAACCTACCTGTCTACAGACAGTACCCCCAGGTCAACCTACCTGTCCATACACAGTACCCCCAGGTCAACCTACATGTCTATAGACAGTACCCCCAGGTCAACCTACCTGTCTACAGACAGTACCCCCAGGTCAACCTACCTGTCTACAGACAGTACCCCCAGGTCAACCTACCTGTCTACAGACAGTACCCCCAGGTCAACCTACCTGTCTACAGACAGTACCCCCAGGTCAACCTACCTGTCCATAGACAGTACCCCCCGGTCTACCTACCTGTCTACAGAAAGTACCCCCAGGTCAACCTAACGGTCTATAGACAGTACCCCCAGGTCAACCTACCTGTCTACAGACAGTACCCCCAGGTCAACCTACCTGTCTACAGACAGTACCCCCAGGTCAACCTACCTGTCTATAGACAGTACCCCCAGGTCAACCTACCTCTACAGACGGTACCCCCAGGTCAACCTACCTCTATAGACAGTACCCCCAGGTCTACCTACCTGTCTACAGACAGTACCCCCAGGTCAACCTACCTGTCCATAGACAGTACCCCAGGTCAACCTACCTGTCTACAGACAGTACCCCAGGTCTACCTACCTGTCTATAGACAGTACCACCAGGTCAACCTACCTGTCTACAGACAGTACCCCCAGGTCAACCTACCTGTCCATAGACAGTACCCCCAGGTCAACCTACCTGTCTACAGACAGTACCCCAGGTCTACCTACCTGTCTACAGAGAGTACCCCCAGGTCAACCTACCTGTCTACAGACAGTACCCCCAGGTCTACCTACCTGTCTACAGACAGTACCACCAGGTCAACCTACCTGTCTACAGACAGCACCCCCAGGTCAACCTACATGTCTATAGACAGTACCCCCAGGTCAACCTACCTGTCTACAGACAGTACCCCCAGGTCTACCTACCTGTCTACAGACAGTACCACCAGGTCAACCTACCTGTCTACAGACAGTACCACCAGGTCAACCTACCTGTCTACAGACAGTACCCCCAGGTCAACCTACATGTCTACAGACAGTACCCCCAGGTCTACCTACCTGTCTACAGACAGTACCACCAGGTCAACCTACCTGTCTACAGATAGTACCCCCAGGTCAACCTACCTGTCTACAGACAGTACCCCCAGGTCAACCTACATGTCTATAGACAGTACCCCAGGTCAACCTACCTGTCTACAGACAGTACCCCTGGTCAACCGACCTGTCTACAGACAGTACCCCCAGGTCAACCTACCTGTCTACAGACAGTACCCCCAGGTCAACCTACCTGTCTACAGACAGTACCCCCAGGTCAACCTACCTGTCCATAGACAGTACCACCAGGTCAACCTACCTGTCTACAGACAGTACCAACAGGTCAACCTACCTGTCTATAGACAGTACCCCCAGGTCAACCTACCTGTCTACAGACAGTACCCCCAGGTCAACCTACCTGTCTACAGACAGTACCCCAGGTCTACCTACCTGTCTACAGACAGTACCACCAGGTCAACCTACCTGTCTACAGACAGTACCCCCAGGTCAACTTACCTGTCTACAGACAGTACCCCAGGTCAACCTACATGTCTATAGACAGTACCCCCAGGTCAACCTACCTGTCTACAGACAGTACCCCCAGGTCAACCTACCTGTCTACAGACAGTACCCCCAGGTCAACCTACCTGTCTACAGACAGTACCCCCAGGTCAACCTACCTGTCCATAGACAGTACCACCAGGTCAACCTACCTGTCTACAGACAGTACCACCAGGTCAACCTACCTGTCTATAGACAGTACCCCCAGGTCAACCTACCTGTCTACAGACAGTACCCCCAGGTCAACCTACCTGTCTATAGACAGGACCCCCAGGTCAACCTACCTGTCTACAGACAGTACCACCAGGTCAACCTACCTGTCCATAGACAGTACCCCCAGGTCAACCTACCTGTCTAAAGACAGTACCCCCAGGTCAACCTACCTGTCTACAGACAGTACCCCCAGGTCAACCTACCTGTCTATAGACAGTACCCCCAGGTCAACCTACCTGTCTACAGACAGTACCCCCAGGTCAACCTACTGTCTACAGACAGTACCCCAGGTCAACCTACCTGTCTACAGACAGTACCCCCAGGTCAACCTATCTGTCTACAGACAGTACCCCCAGGTCAACCTACCTGTCTACAGACAGTACCACCAGGTCAACCTACCTGTCTACAGACAGTACCCCCAGGTCTACCTACCTGTCCATAGACAGTACCACCAGGTCAACCTACCTGTCTACAGACAGTACCACCAGGTCAACCTACCTGTCTACAGACAGTACCCCCAGGTCAACCTACCTGTCTACAGACAGTACCCCCAGGTCAACCTACCTGTCTACAGACAGTACCCCCAGGTCAACCTACCTGTCTATAGACAGTACCCCCAGGTCAACAGTACCCCCAGGTCAACCTACCTGTCTACAGACAGTACCCCCAGGTCAACCTACCTGTCTACAGACAGTACCCCCAGGTCAATCTACCTGTCTACAGAGAGTACCCCCAGGTCAACCTACCTGTCTACAGACAGTACCCCCAGGTCAACCTACCTGTCCATAGACAGTACCCCCAGGTCAACCTACCTGTCTACAGACAGTACCACCAGGTCAACCTACCTGTCTACAGACAGTACCCCCAGGTCAACCTGCCTGTCCATTGACAGTACCCCCAGGTCAATCTACCTGTCTACAGAGAGTACCCCCAGGTCTACCTACCTGTCTACAGACAGTACCCCCAGGTCAACCTACTGTCTACAGACAGTACCACCAGGTCAACCTACCTGTCTATAGACAGTACCCCCAGGTCAACCTACCTGTCTACAGACAGTACCCCCAGGTCAACCTACCTGTCTACAGACAGTACCCCCAGGTCTACCTACCTGTCTACAGACAGTACCCCCAGGTCAACCTACCTGTCTACAGACAGTACCCCCAGGTCAACCTACCTGTCTATAGACAGTACCACCAGGTCAACCTACCTGTCTACAGACAGTACCCCCAGGTCTACCTACCTGTCCATAGACAGTACCACCAGGTCAACCTACCTGTCTACAGACAGTACCACCAGGTCAACCTACCTGTCTACAGACAGTACCCCCAGGTCAACCTACCTGTCAACAGACAGTACCCCCAGGTCAACCTACCTGTCTACAGACAGTACCCCCAGGTCAACCTACCTGTCTATAGACAGTACCCCCAGGTCAACAGTACCCCCAGGTCAACCTACCTGTCTACAGACAGTACCCCCAGGTCAACCTACCTGTCTACAGACAGTACCCCCAGGTCAATCTACCTGTCTACAGAGATTACCCCAGGTCAACCTACCTGTCTACAGACAGTACCCCCAGGTCAACCTACCTGTCTACAGACAGTACCCCCAGGTCAACCTACCTGTCCATAGACAGTACCCCCAGGTCAACCTACCTGTCTACAGACAGTACCCCAGGTCAACCTACCTGTCTACAGACAATACCACCAGGTCAACCTACCTGTCTACAGACAGTACCACCAGGTCAACCTACCTGTCTACAGACAGTACCCCCAGGTCAACCTGCCTGTCCATTGACAGTACCCCCAGGTCAATCTACCTGTCTACAGAGAGTACCCCCAGGTCAACCTACCTGTCTACAGACAGTAGCCCCAGGTCAACCTACCTGTCTACAGACAGTACCCCCAGGTCAACCTACCTGTCCATAGACAGTACCCCCAGGTCAACCTACCTGTCTACAGACAGTACCCCCAGGTCAACCTACCTGTCTACAGACAGTACCACCAGGTCAACCTACCTGTCTACAGACAGTACCACCAGGTCAACCTACCTGTCTACAGACAGTACCCCCAGGTCAACCTACCTGTCTACAGACAGTACCCCCAGGTCAACCTACCTGTCCATACACAGTACCCCCAGGTCAACCTACATGTCTATAGACAGTACCCCCAGGTCAACCTACCTGTCTACAGACAGTACCCCCAGGTCAACCTACCTGTCTACAGACAGTACCCCAGGTCAACCTACCTGTCTACAGACAGTACCCCCAGGTCAACCTACCTGTCTACAGACAGTACCCCCAGGTCAACCTACCTGTCCATAGACAGTACCCCCCGGTCTACCTACCTGTCTACAGAAAGTACCCCCAGGTCAACCTAACGGTCTATAGACAGTACCCCAGGTCAACCTACCTGTCTACAGACAGTACCCCCAGGTCAACCTACCTGTCTACAGACAGTACCCCCAGGTCAACCTACCTGTCTATAGACAGTACCCCCAGGTCAACCTACCTCTACAGACGGTACCCCCAGGTCAACCTACCTCTATAGACAGTACCCCCAGGTCTACCTACCTGTCTACAGACAGTACCCCCAGGTCAACCTACCTGTCCATAGACAGTACCCCCAGGTCAACCTACCTGTCTACAGACAGTACCCCCAGGTCTACCTACCTGTCTATAGACAGTACCACCAGGTCAACCTACCTGTCTACAGACAGTACCCCCAGGTCAACCTACCTGTCCATAGACAGTACCCCCAGGTCAACCTACCTGTCTACAGACAGTACCCCCAGGTCTACCTACCTGTCTACAGAGAGTACCCCCAGGTCAACCTACCTGTCTACAGACAGTACCCCCAGGTCTACCTACCTGTCTACAGACAGTACCACCAGGTCAACCTACCTGTCTACAGACAGCACCCCCAGGTCAACCTACATGTCTATAGACAGTACCCCCAGGTCAACCTACCTGTCTACAGACAGTACCCCCAGGTCTACCTACCTGTCTACAGACAGTACCACCAGGTCAACCTACCTGTCTACAGACAGTACCACCAGGTCAACCTACCTGTCTACAGACAGTACCCCCAGGTCAACCTACATGTCTACAGACAGTACCCCCAGGTCTACCTACCTGTCTACAGACAGTACCACCAGGTCAACCTACCTGTCTACAGATAGTACCCACAGGTCAACCTACCTGTCTACAGACAGTACCCCCAGGTCAACCTACATGTCTATAGACAGTACCCCCAGGTCAACCTACCTGTCTACAGACAGTACCCCCTGGTCAACCGACCTGTCTACAGACAGTACCCCCAGGTCAACCTACCTGTCTACAGACAGTACCCCCAGGTCAACCTACCTGTCTACAGACAGTACCCCCAGGTCAACCTACCTGTCCATAGACAGTACCACCAGGTCAACCTACCTGTCTACAGACAGTACCACCAGGTCAACCTACCTGTCTATAGACAGTACCCCCAGGTCAACCTACCTGTCTACAGACAGTACCCCCAGGTCAACCTACCTGTCTACAGACAGTACCCCCAGGTCTACCTACCTGTCTACAGACAGTACCACCAGGTCAACCTACCTGTCTACAGACAGTACCCCCAGGTCAACTTACCTGTCTACAGACAGTACCCCCAGGTCAACCTACATGTCTATAGACAGTACCCCCAGGTCAACCTACCTGTCTACAGACAGTACCCCCAGGTCAACCTACCTGTCTACAGACAGTACCCCCAGGTCAACCTACCTGTCTACAGACAGTACCCCCAGGTCAACCTACCTGTCCATAGACAGTACCACCAGGTCAACCTACCTGTCTACAGACAGTACCACCAGGTCAACCTACCTGTCTATAGACAGTACCCCCAGGTCAACCTACCTGTCTACAGACAGTACCCCCAGGTCAACCTACCTGTCTATAGACAGGACCCCCAGGTCAACCTACCTGTCTACAGACAGTACCACCAGGTCAACCTACCTGTCCATAGACAGTACCCCCAGGTCAACCTACCTGTCTAAAGACAGTACCCCCAGGTCAACCTACCTGTCTACAGACAGTACCCCCAGGTCAACCTACCTGTCTATAGACAGTACCCCCAGGTCAACCTACCTGTCTACAGACAGTACCCCCAGGTCAACCTACTGTCTACAGACAGTACCCCCAGGTCAACCTACCTGTCTACAGACAGTACCCCCAGGTCAACCTATCTGTCTACAGACAGTACCCCCAGGTCAACCTACCTGTCTACAGACAGTACCCCCAGGTCAACCTACCTGTCTACAGACAGTACCCCCAGGTCAACCTACCTGTCTACAGACAGTACCCCCAGGTCAACCTACTGTCTACAGACAGTACCACCAGGTCAACCTACCTGTCTATAGACAGTACCCCCAGGTCAACCTACCTGTCTACAGACAGTACCCCCAGGTCAACCTACCTGTCTACAGACAGTACCCCCAGGTCTACCTACCTGTCTACAGACAGTACCCCCAGGTCAACCTACCTGTCTACAGACAGTACCCCCAGGTCAACCTACCTGTCTACAGACAGTACCCCCAGGTCAACCTACCTGTCTACAGACAGTACCCCCAGGTCAACCTACCTGTCTACAGACAGTACCCCCAGGTCAACCTACCTGTCTATAGACAGTACCACCAGGTCAACCTACCTGTCTACAGACAGTACCCCCAGGTCTACCTACCTGTCCATAGACAGTACCACCAGGTCAACCTACCTGTCTACAGACAGTACCACCAGGTCAACCTACCTGTCTACAGACAGTACCACCAGGTCAACCTACCTGTCTACAGACAGTACCCCCAGGTCAACCTACCTGTCTACAGACAGTACCCCCAGGTCAACCTACCTGTCTATAGACAGTACCCCCAGGTCAACAGTACCCCCAGGTCAACCTACCTGTCTACAGACAGTACCCCCAGGTCAACCTACCTGTCTACAGACAGTACCCCCAGGTCAATCTACCTGTCTACAGAGAGTACCCCCAGGTCAACCTACCTGTCTACAGACAGTACCCCCAGGTCAACCTACCTGTCTACAGACAGTACCCCCAGGTCAACCTACCTGTCCATAGACAGTACCCCCAGGTCAACCTACCTGTCTACAGACAGTACCCCCAGGTCAACCTACCTGTCTACAGACAATACCACCAGGTCAACCTACCTGTCTACAGACAGTACCACCAGGTCAACCTACCTGTCTACAGACAGTACCCCCAGGTCAACCTGCCTGTCCATTGACAGTACCCCCAGGTCAATCTACCTGTCTACAGAGAGTACCCCCAGGTCTACCTACCTGTCTACAGACAGTACCCCCAGGTCAACCTACTGTCTACAGACAGTACCACCAGGTCAACCTACCTGTCTATAGACAGTACCCCCAGGTCAACCTACCTGTCTACAGACAGTACCCCCAGGTCAACCTACCTGTCTACAGACAGTACCCCCAGGTCTACCTACCTGTCTACAGACAGTACCCCCAGGTCAACCTACCTGTCTACAGACAGTACCCCCAGGTCAACCTACCTGTCTACAGACAGTACCCCCAGGTCAACCTACCTGTCTACAGACAGTACCCCCAGGTCAACCTACCTGTCTACAGACAGTACCCCCAGGTCAACCTACCTGTCTATAGACAGTACCACCAGGTCAACCTACCTGTCTACAGACAGTACCCCCAGGTCTACCTACCTGTCCATAGACAGTACCACCAGGTCAACCTACCTGTCTACAGACAGTACCACCAGGTCAACCTACCTGTCTACAGACAGTACCCCCAGGTCAACCTACCTGTCAACAGACAGTACCCCCAGGTCAACCTACCTGTCTACAGACAGTACCCCCAGGTCAACCTACCTGTCTATAGACAGTACCCCCAGGTCAACAGTACCCCCAGGTCAACCTACCTGTCTACAGACAGTACCCCCAGGTCAACCTACCTGTCTACAGACAGTACCCCCAGGTCAATCTACCTGTCTACAGAGAGTACCCCCAGGTCAACCTACCTGTCTACAGACAGTACCCCCAGGTCAACCTACCTGTCTACAGACAGTACCCCCAGGTCAACCTACCTGTCCATAGACAGTACCCCCAGGTCAACCTACCTGTCTACAGACAGTACCCCCAGGTCAACCTACCTGTCTACAGACAATACCACCAGGTCAACCTACCTGTCTACAGACAGTACCACCAGGTCAACCTACCTGTCTACAGACAGTACCCCCAGGTCAACCTGCCTGTCCATTGACAGTACCCCCAGGTCAATCTACCTGTCTACAGAGAGTACCCCCAGGTCAACCTACCTGTCTACAGACAGTAGCCCCAGGTCAACCTACCTGTCTACAGACAGTACCCCCAGGTCAACCTACCTGTCTACAGACAGTACCCCCAGGTCAACCTACCTGTCTACAGACAGTACCACCAGGTCAACCTACCTGTCCATAGACAGTACCCCCAGGTCAACCTACCTGTCTACAGACAGTACCCCCAGGTCAACCTACCTGTCTATAGACAGTACCCCCAGGTCAACCTACCTGTCTATAGACAGTACCACCAGGTCAACCTACCTGTCCATAGACAGTACCCCCAGGTCAACCTACCTGTCTACAGACAGTACCACCAGGTCAACCTACCTGTCTACAGACAGTAGCCCCAGGTCAACCTACCTGTCTACAGACAGTACCCCCAGGTCAACCTACCTGTCCATAGACAGTACCCCCAGGTCAACCTACCTGTCTACAGACAGTACCCCCAGGTCAACCTACCTGTCTACAGAGAGTACCCCCAGGTCAACCTACCTGTCTACAGACAGTACCCCCAGGTCAACCTACCTGTCCATAGACAGTACCCCCAGGTCAACCTACCTGTCTACAGACAGTACCCCCAGGTCTACCTACCTGTCTATAGACAGTACCCCCAGGTCTACCTACCTGTCTACAGACAGTACCCCCAGGTCAACCTACCTGTCTACAGACAGTACCCCCAGGTCAACCTACCTGTCTACAGACAGTACCCCCAGGTCAACCTACCTGTCCATAGACAGTACCCCCAGGTCAACCTACCTGTCTACAGACAGTACCCCCAGGTCTACCTACCTGTCTATAGACAGTACCCCAGGTCTACCTACCTGTCTACAGACAGTACCCCCAGGTCAACCTACCTGTCTACAGACAGTACCCCCAGGTCAACCTACCTGTCTACAGACAGTACCACCAGGTCAACCTACCTGTCTACAGACAGTACCACCAGGTCAACCTACCTGTCTACAGACAGTACCCCCAGGTCAACCTACCTGTCTACAGACAGTACCCCCAGGTCAACCTACCTGTCTACAGACAGTACCCCCAGGTCTACCTACCTGTCTACAGACAGTACCCCTAGGTCAACCTACCTGTCTACAGACAGTACCCCCAGGTCAACCTACCTGTCTACAGACAGTACCCCCAGGTCAACCTACCTGTCTATAGACAGTACCCCCAGGTCAACCTACCTGTCTACAGACAGTACCCCCAGGTCAACCTACCTGTCTATAGACAGTACCCCCAGGTCAACCTACCTGTCTACAGACAGTACCACCAGGTCAACCTACCTGTCCATAGACAGTACCCCCAGGTCAACCTACCTGTCTACAGACAGTACCCCCAGGTCAACCTACCTGTCTATAGACAGTACCCCAGGTCAACCTACCTGTCTATAGACAGTACCACCAGGTCAACCTACCTGTCCATAGACAGTACCCCAGGTCAACCTACCTGTCTACAGACAGTACCACCAGGTCAACCTACCTGTCTACAGACAGTACCCCAGGTCAACCTACCTGTCTACAGACAGTACCCCCAGGTCAACCTACCTGTCCATAGACAGTACCCCCAGGTCAACCTACCTGTCTACAGACAGTACCACCAGGTCAACCTACCTGTCCATAGACAGTACCCCCAGGTCAACCTACCTGTCTACAGACAGTACCCCCAGGTCAACCTACCTGTCTATAGACAGTACCCCCAGGTCAATCTACCTGTCTATAGACAGTACCCCCAGGTCAACCTACCTGTCTATAGACAGTACCCCCAGGTCAACCTACCTGTCTACAGACAGTACCCCCAGGTCAACCTACCTGTCTACAGACAGTACCCCCAGGTCAATCTACCTGTCTATAGACAGTACCCCCAGGTCAACCTACCTGTCTACAGACAGTACCCCAGGTCAACCTACCTGTCTACAGACAGTACCCCCAGGTCAACCTACCTGTCTACAGACAGTACCCCCAGGTCAACCTACCTGTCCATAGACAGTACCCCCAGGTCAACCTACCTGTCTACAGACAGTACCCCAGGTCTACCTACCTGTCTATAGACAGTACCCCCAGGTCTACCTACCTGTCTACAGACAGTACCCCCAGGTCAACCTACCTGTCTACAGACAGTACCCCCAGGTCAACCTACCTGTCTACAGACAGTACCCCCAGGTCAACCTACCTGTCCATAGACAGTACCCCCAGGTCAACCTACCTGTCTATAGACAGTACCACCAGGTCAACCTACCTGTCTACAGACAGTACCCCCAGGTCAACCTACCTGTCTACAGACAGTACCCCCAGGTCAACCTACCTGTCTACAGACAGTACCCCCAGGTCAACCTACCTGTCTACAGACAGTACCACCAGGTCAACCTACCTGTCTACAGACAGTACCCCCAGGTCAACCTACCTGTCTACAGACAGTACCCCCAGGTCAACCTACCTGTCTACAGACAGTACCCCCAGGTCAACCTACCTGTCTACAGACAGTACCCCCAGGTCAACCTACCTGTCTACAGACAGTACCCCAGGTCAACCTACCTGTCTACAGACAGTACCCCCAGGTCAACCTACCTGTCCATAGACAGTACCCCCAGGTCAACCTACCTGTCTACAGACAGTACCCCCAGGTCAACCTACCTGTCTACAGACAGTACCCCCAGGTCAACCTACCTGTCCATAGACAGTACCCCCAGGTCAACCTACCTGTCCATAGACAGTACCCCCAGGTCTACCTACCTGTCTACAGACAGTACCCCCAGGTCAACCTACCTGTCCATAGACAGTACCACCAGGTCAACCTACCTGTCTATAGACAGTACCCCCAGGTCAACCTACCTGTCTATAGACAGTACCCCCAGGTCAACCTACCTGTCTATAGACAGTACCCCCAGGTCTACCTACCTGTCTACAGACAGTACCCCCAGGTCAACCTACCTGTCTACAGACAGTACCACCAGGTCTTCTTGGTCAGTCAGTGCCTCCATGGCCTCCTTCAGTAGTCTCACCTTCTGTCCTCCTCCGATGGAGCGCCCCACGTCTCCCCCCCTCCACTCCTCTCCCATGCCCAGCACCTGTAAAACGGTCACATCAGCTCAGGGGTCAATGTGGTAGATCTCAAATAGAGAGACAATGTCTAGTCAATGTGGTAGATCTCAAATAGAGAGACAATGTCTAGTCAATGTGGTAGAACTCAAATAGAGAGACAATGTCTAGTCAATGTGGTAGATCTCAAATAGAGAGACAATGTCTAGTCAATGTGGTAGATCTCAAATAGAGAGACAATGTCTAGTCAATGTGGTAGATCTCAAATAGAGAGACAATCTCTCGTCAATGTGGTAGATCTCAAATAGAGAGACAGACGGTCGTTACCTTGACAGTGTAGTTGAAGTAGTTGGCTGACTGCATGAATCTAAGATAACCATCTGTTTCCTG
This sequence comes from Oncorhynchus masou masou, assembly GCF_036934945.1. Taxonomy (NCBI): domain Eukaryota; kingdom Metazoa; phylum Chordata; class Actinopteri; order Salmoniformes; family Salmonidae; genus Oncorhynchus; species Oncorhynchus masou. Next base: position 9,474 of record NW_027009253.1, on the reverse strand, counting down.
TGTGGCAACAGTTAGGACCAACAACTTCTCTGGAAAGAAAACAAACATTGAACCAGATCAATAGATGTGTAATCATAATCATACCGACAGACATTCATCACTTTTAGTGTTTCGATGTCCGGACCTGTCAATGGTTTACCCAATTGCAGGGCAGGCCTTCCGTTCTTACCATAGTGAAATGTTTGGATAAGAAAAAAAAACAATTTTATTGCCCCGACTTCTGGCCTCCATTTAAAGAAACAGCTTCATGAAAATATACATGTTGTTTTATCCCTGTAAAGTAGTGGGTATCCCGTTCCTCCCACCATGATCCTAACCAAACCACAGACCTATGTCAACACATTGATGACTGCCTGGTTCAGCACCGCTATAGGATGTCTTCATGTACGGACAGATCAGCTAAATATAACATGATTCATTTGCATATGAAAGCATATTGCCAGACAGTAGAATTAAAAATGTTAAGATAAACAGTCATGCTTCATTCTTGGGTTGAACTTAAGGGAAGGAACCCAAGTTCTCAGACCTCCATGTTCAAGTTCTCAGACCTCCATGTTCTCAGACCTCCATGTTCTCAGACCTCCATGTTCTCAGACCTCCATGTTCTCAGACCTCCATGTTCTCAGACCTCCATGTTCTCAGACCTCCATGTTCTCAGACCTCCATGTTCTCAGACCTCCATGTTCTCAGACCACCATGTTCTCAGACCTCCATGTTCTCAGACCACCATGTTCTCAGACCTCCATGTTCTCAGACCTCCAAGTTCAAGTTCTCAGACCTCCATGTTCTCAGACCTCCATGTTCTCAGACCTCCATGTTCTCAGACCTCCATGTTCTCAGACCTCCATGTTCTCAGACCTCCATGTTCTCAGACCTCCATGTTCTCAGACCTCCATGTTCTCAGACCTCCATGTTCTCAGACCTCCATGTTCTCAGACCTCCATGTTCTCAGACCACCATGTTCTCAGACCACCATGTTCTCAGACCTCCATGTTCTCAGACCTCCATGTTCTCAGACCTCCATGTTCTCAGACCTCCATGTTCTCAGACCTCCATGTTCTCAGACCTCCAAGTTCAAGTTCTCAGACCTCCATGTTCTCAGACCTCCATGTTCCCAGACCAGGAACAGGCAGAGGGAGGGATGAATACAGGGCTAAGAAGAGGGAGGCTTAAACCGCTATTACATACATTTCCCTACTGAGGCCATACAGAAATCAGCGTTACAGCCTCATATGAAAACAGATCTCAAACTGGGGAAGGGAGGGAGCTCCGGTGGGAGAGAGAGAGAGAGAGAGAGGGCGAGAGAGAGAGAGAGAGAGAGACAGAGAGAGAGACAGAGAGAGAGAGAGAGCGAGAGAGAGAGAGAGAGAGAGAGAGAGCGAGAGAGAGACAGAGAGAGAGAGAGAGAGAGCGAGAGAGAGACAGAGAGAGAGAGAGAGAGAGAGAGAGAGAGCGAGAGAGAGACAGAGAGAGAGAGAGAGAGAGAGGGCGAGAGAGAGAGAGAGAGAGAGAGAGGTACAGGAAGTTTAGCCAGTTAACAGCTCTGATCGTCAATCATCTGTGGGGTTTGCGGAAACAGTCCCAGAGGAATGTTACGAAAACATTCCCTGAGTGGATGGAGCAATGTTCATAATCGCAAATACTGTATTAAAACCCCTGTGTTTCTAGGGGGAAGGGAGAGGAAATCTTCGTGTCACGCCCTGGCCTTAGTTATCTTTGTTTTCTTTATTATTTTGGTTAGGTCAGGGTGTGACATGGGGGATTTATGTGTTTCGTCTGGTCTAGGGGTTTTGGATGTTTATGGGGCTGTGACCTTTCTAGGTAGTTTTGCATGTCAATGGTTGCCTAGATTGGTTCTCAATTAGAGGCAGTTGTCTGTCGTTGTCTCTGATTAGGAACCATATTTAGGCAGCCATGTTCTTTGGGTATTTTGTGGGTGGTTGTCTTCTGTCTTTGTGTCATTGCACCAGATAGGACTGTTTTGGTTTTTGTAGTTTGTAGTGTTCTCATGTACAGTCTTTATTAAACATGTTGAACTCTAACCACGCTGCATTTTGGTGCTCCTCTCCTTCAGTGGAAGAAAACTGTTACACTTAGTTAGCACATAGATGTGTGACACAACTTTCCAAAACAAAAAAACACACCAACTGGAACTCAGTGGAAAACATTTTGATTACAAAAAATACACATCACTTTCTGAGCGTTTGCAAAACTACAGTAGGTCAAGTTCTGATTAGTAAAGCAAGAAACGAACAACTGAGAAATAGTTTAAATCATAGGATGGTCATTAGGTCTGGAGGAAATAACATGCTCCTTGCGACATCCCCCCCAAAAATGAAGGAGAGCCGCACACTCTAGGAGCTCAGATGCAAAAATATTTATGTCCAATGTTTCGACAGACAAGCTGTCTTCATCAGGGTGCGACATCCTGCCAGCTAAAGTGTCCTCTCAATCTGTAACGTTTAATAAGCTTAATTAAAGTCATGTTAGCTTAATAACGGTGATGTTAGCTTAATAACTGTCATGTTAGCTTAATAACTGTCATGTTAGCTTAATAACGGTGATGTTAGCTTAATAACTGTCATGTTAGCTTAATAACTGTCATGTTAGCTTAATAACGGTGATGTTAGCTTAATAACTGTCATGTTAGCTTAATAACGGCCATGTTAGCATAATAACGGTGATGTTAGCTTAATAATGGTCAAGTTAGCTTAATAACGGTGATGTTAGCTTAATAACGGTCATGTTAGCTTAATAACGGTCATGTTAGCTTAATAACGGTCATGTTAGCTTAATAACGGTGATGTTAGCTTAATAACGGTAATGTTAGCTTAATAACGGTCATGTTAGCTTAATAACGGTGATGTTAGCTTAATAACGGTCATGTTAGCTTAATAACTGTCATGTTTGCTTAATAACGGTCATGTTAGCTTAATAACGGTCATGTTAGCTTAATAACGGTCATGTTAGCTTAATAACGGTGATGTTAGCTTAATAACGGTCATGTTAGCTTAATAACGGTCATGTTAGCTTAATAACTGGCATGTTAGCTTAATAACGGTCATGTTAGCTTAATAACTGTCATGTTAGCCTAATAACGGTCATGTTAGCTTAATAACGGTGATGTTAGCTTAATAACGGTCATGTTAGCTTAATAACGGTGATGTTGGCTTAATAACGGTCATGTTGGCTTAATAACGGCGATGTTAGCTTAATAACTGTCATGTTAGCTTAATAACTGTCATGTTTGCCTAATAACTGTCATGTTAGCTTAATAACTGTCATGTTAGCTTAATAACTGTCATCTTAGCCTAATAACTGTCATGTCAGCTTAATAACTGTAACGTTAGCTTAATAACTGTCATGTTAGCCTAATAACTGTCATGTTAGCCTAATAACTGTCATGTTAGCTTAATAACGGTGATGTTAGCTTAATAACGGTGATGTTAGCTTAATAACGGTCATGTTAGCTTAATAACTGTCATGTTAGCTTAATAACTGTCATGTTAGCTTAATAACGGTCATGTTAGCTTAATAACGGTCATGTTAGCTTAATAACGGTCATGTTAGCTTAATAACGGTGATGTTAGCTTAATAACTGTCATGTTAGCTTAATAACGGTCATGTTAGCTTAATAACGGTGATGTTAGCTTAATAACAGTGATGTTAGCTTAATAACTGTCATGTTAGCTTAATAACGGTGATGTTAGCTTAATAACGGTGATGTTAGCTTAATAACGGTAATGTTAGCTTAATAACGGTGATGTTAGCTTAATAACGGTGATGTTAGCTTAATAACGGTCATGTTGGCTTAATAACGGTGATGTTGGCTTAATAACGGTGATGTTAGCTTAATAACGGTCATGTTAGCTTAATAACGGTCATGTTAGCTTAATAACTGTCATGTTAGCTTAATAACTGTCATGTTTGCCTAATAACTGTCATGTTAGCTTAATAACTGTCATGTTAGCTTAATAACTGTCATGTTAGCCTAATAACTGTCGTGTCAGCTTAATAACTGTAACGTTAGCTTAATAACTGTCATGTTAGCCTAATAACTGTCATGTTAGCCTAATAACTGTCATGTTAGCTTAATAACTGTAACATTAGCTTAATAACGGTCATGTCAGCCTAATAACTGTAACATTAGCTTAATAATGGTCATGTTAGCTTAATAACTGTCATGTTAGCTTAATAATTGTAACGTTAGCTTAATAACTGTCATGTTAGCCTAATAACTGTCATGTTAGCTTAATAACTGTCATGTTAGCCTAATAACTGTCGTGTCAGCTTAATAACTGTAAAGTTAGCTTAATAACTGTCATGTTAGCCTAATAACGGTCATGTTAGCCTAATAACTGTCGTGTTAGCCTAATAACTGTAACTTTAGCTTAATAACGGTCATGTTAGCCTAATAACTGTAACGTTAGCTTAATAACTGTCATGTTAGCCTAATAACTGTCATGTTAGCCTAATAACTGTCATGTTAGCTTCAAAACGGTCATGTTAGCTTAATAACGGTCATGTTAGCTTAATAACGGTGATGTTAGCTTAATAACGGTCATGTTAGCCTAATAACTGTCATGTTAGCCTAATAACTGTCATGTTAGCTTAATAACTGTAACATTAGCTTAATAACGGTCATGTCAGCCTAATAACTGTAACATTAGCTTAATAATGGTCATGTTAGCCTAATAACTGTCATGTTAGCCTAATAACTGTCATGTTAGCTTAATAACTGTAACTTTAGCTTAATAACGGTCATGTTAGCCTAATAACTGTAACGTTAGCTTAATAACTGTCATGTTAGCCTAATAACTGTCATGTTAGCCTGATAACTGTCATGTTAGCTTCAAAACGGTCATGTTAGCTTAATAACGGTCATGTTAGCTTAATAACGGTGATGTTAGCTTAATAACGGTCATGTTAGCCTAATAACTGTAACATTAGCTTAATAACGGTCATGTTAGCTTAATAACTGTCATGTTAGCTTAATAACTGTCATGTTAGCTTAATAACTGTCATGTTAGCTTAATAACGGTCATGTTAGCTTAATAACGGTGATGTTAGCTTAATAACGGTGATGTTAGCTTAATAACTGTCATGTTAGCTTAATAACGGTCATGTTAGCTTAATAACGGTCATGTTAGCTTAATAACGGTGATGTTAGCTTAATAACTGTCATGTTAGCTTAATAACGGTGATGTTAGCTTAATAACGGTGATGTTAGCTTAATAACGGTAATGTTAGCTTAATAACGGTGATGTTAGCTTAATAACGGTGATGTTAGCTTAATAACTGTCATGTTTGCCTAATAACGGTGATGTTGGCTTAATAACGGTGATGTTAGCTTAATAACGGTCATGTTAGCTTAATAACGGTCATGTTAGCTTAATAACTGTCATGTTAGCTTAATAACTGTCATGTTTGCCTAATAACTGTCATGTTAGCTTAATAACTGTCATGTTAGCTTAATAACTGTCATGTTAGCTTAATAACGGTCATGTCAGCCTAATAACTGTAACATTAGCTTAATAATGGTCATGTTAGCTTAATAACTGTCATGTTAGCTTAATAATTGTAACGTTAGCTTAATAACTGTCATGTTAGCCTAATAACTGTCATGCTAGCTTAATAACTGTCATGTTAGCCTAATAACTGTCGTGTCAGCTTAATAACTGTAACGTTAGCTTAATAACTGTCATGTTAGCCTAATAACTGTCATGTTAGCCTAATAACTGTCATGTTAGCTTAATAACTGTAACATTAGCTTAATAACGGTCATGTCAGCCTAATAACTGTAACATTAGCTTAATAATGGTCATGTTAGCCTAATAACTGTCATGTTAGCTTAATAACTGTAACTTTAGCTTAATAACGGTCATGTTAGCCTAATAACTGTAACGTTAGCTTAATAACTGTCATGTTAACCTAATAACTGTAACGTTAGCCTAATAACTGTCATGTTAGCCTAATAACTGTCATGTTAGCCTAATAACTGTCATGTTAGCTTCAAAACGGTTATGTTAGCTTAATAACGGTCATGTTAGCTTAATAACTGTCATGTTAGCTTAATAACGGTCATGTTAGCCTAATAACTGTAACATTAGCTTAATAATGGTCATGTTAGCTTAATAACTGTCATGTTAGCTTAATAACGGTGATGTTAGCTTAATAACTGTCATGTTAGCTTAATAACGGCCATGTTAGCATAATAACGGTGATGTTAGCTTAATAACGGTCAAGTTAGCTTAATAACGGTGATGTTAGCTTAATAACGGTCATGTTAGCTTAATAACGGTCATGTTAGCTTAATAACGGTCATGTTAGCTTAATAACGGTGATGTTAGCTTAATAACGGTAATGTTAGCTTAATAACGGTCACGTTAGCTTAATAACGGTCATGTTAGCTTAATAACGGTCATGTTAGCTTAATAACTGTAACATTAGCTTAATAACTGTCATGTTAGCCTAATAACTGTAATATCAGCTTAATAACTGTCATGTTAGCCTAATAACTGTCATGTTAGCTTAATAACTGTCATGTTAGCATAATAACGGTCATGTTAGCTTAATAACTGTCATGTTAGCTTAAAAACTGTCATGTTAGCCTAATAACTGTCATGTTAGCCTAATAACGGTCATGTTAGCTTAATAACGGTCATGTTAGCTTAATAACGGTCATGTTAGCTTAATAACGGTCATGTTAGCTTAATAACGGTCATGTTAGCTTAATAACAGTGATGTTAGCTTTAATAACGGTCATGTTAGCTTAATAACTCTCATGTTAGCCTAATGACTGTCCTGTTCGCTTAATAACTGATGTGTTCGCTTAATAACTGTCATGTTAGCCTAATAACTGTAACATTAGCTTAATAACTGTCATGTTAGCCTAATAACTGTAATGTCAGCTTAATAACTGTCATGTTAGCCTAATAACTGTCATGTTAGCTTAATAACTGTCATGTTAGCCTAATAACGGTCATGTTAGCTTAATAACTGTCATGTTAGCTTAAAAACTGTCATGTTAGCCTAATAACTGTCATGTTAGCCTAATAACTGTCATGTTAGCCTAATAACTGTCATGTTAGCCTAATAACTGTAACATTAGCTTAATAACGGTCATGTTAGCCTAATAACTGTCATGTTAGCTTAATAACTGTCATGTTAGCTTAATAACTGTCATGTTAGCCTAATAACGGTCATGTTAGCTTATTAACTGTCATGTTAGCTTAATAACGGTCATGTTAGCCTAATAACTGTCATGTTAGCCTAATAACTGTCATGTTAGCTTAATAACTGTAACATTAGCTTAATAACGGTCATGTCAGCCTAATAACTGTAACATTAGCTTAATAATGGTCATGTTAGCCTAATAACTGTCATGTTAGCCTAATAACTGTCATGTTAGCTTAATAACTGTAACTTTAGCTTAATAACGGTCATGTTAGCCTAATAACTGTAACGTTAGCTTAATAACGGTAATGTTAGCCTAATAACTGTCATGTTAGCCTGATAACTGTCATGTTAGCTTCAAAACGGTCATGTTAGCTTAATAACGGTCATGTTAGCTTAATAACGGTGATGTTAGCTTAATAACGGTCATGTTAGCCTAATAACTGTAACATTAGCTTAATAACGGTCATGTTAGCTTAATAACTGTCATGTTAGCTTAATAACTGTCATGTTAGCTTAATAACTGTCATGTTAGCTTAATAACGGTCATGTTAGCTTAATAACGGTGATGTTAGCTTAATAACGGTGATGTTAGCTTAATAACTGTCATGTTAGCTTAATAACGGTCATGTTAGCTTAATAACGGTCATGTTAGCTTAATAACGGTGATGTTAGCTTAATAACTGTCATGTTAGCTTAATAACGGTGATGTTAGCTTAATAACGGTGATGTTAGCTTAATAACGGTAATGTTAGCTTAATAACGGTGATGTTAGCTTAATAACGGTGATGTTAGCTTAATAACTGTCATGTTTGCCTAATAACGGTGATGTTGGCTTAATAACGGTGATGTTAGCTTAATAACGGTCATGTTAGCTTAATAACGGTCATGTTAGCTTAATAACTGTCATGTTAGCTTAATAACTGTCATGTTTGCCTAATAACTGTCATGTTAGCTTAATAACTGTCATGTTAGCTTAATAACTGTCATGTTAGCTTAATAACGGTCATGTCAGCCTAATAACTGTAACATTAGCTTAATAATGGTCATGTTAGCTTAATAACTGTCATGTTAGCTTAATAATTGTAACGTTAGCTTAATAACTGTCATGTTAGCCTAATAACTGTCATGCTAGCTTAATAACTGTCATGTTAGCCTAATAACTGTCGTGTCAGCTTAATAACTGTAACGTTAGCTTAATAACTGTCATGTTAGCCTAATAACTGTCATGTTAGCCTAATAACTGTCATGTTAGCTTAATAACTGTAACATTAGCTTAATAACGGTCATGTCAGCCTAATAACTGTAACATTAGCTTAATAATGGTCATGTTAGCCTAATAACTGTCATGTTAGCTTAATAACTGTAACTTTAGCTTAATAACGGTCATGTTAGCCTAATAACTGTAACGTTAGCTTAATAACTGTCATGTTAACCTAATAACTGTAACGTTAGCCTAATAACTGTCATGTTAGCCTAATAACTGTCATGTTAGCCTAATAACTGTCATGTTAGCTTCAAAACGGTTATGTTAGCTTAATAACGGTCATGTTAGCTTAATAACTGTCATGTTAGCTTAATAACGGTCATGTTAGCCTAATAACTGTAACATTAGCTTAATAATGGTCATGTTAGCTTAATAACTGTCATGTTAGCTTAATAACGGTGATGTTAGCTTAATAACTGTCATGTTAGCTTAATAACGGCCATGTTAGCATAATAACGGTGATGTTAGCTTAATAACGGTCAAGTTAGCTTAATAACGGTGATGTTAGCTTAATAACGGTCATGTTAGCTTAATAACGGTCATGTTAGCTTAATAACGGTCATGTTAGCTTAATAACGGTGATGTTAGCTTAATAACGGTAATGTTAGCTTAATAACGGTCACGTTAGCTTAATAACGGTCATGTTAGCTTAATAACGGTCATGTTAGCTTAATAACTGTAACATTAGCTTAATAACTGTCATGTTAGCCTAATAACTGTAATATCAGCTTAATAACTGTCATGTTAGCCTAATAACTGTCATGTTAGCTTAATAACTGTCATGTTAGCATAATAACGGTCATGTTAGCTTAATAACTGTCATGTTAGCTTAAAACTGTCATGTTAGCCTAATAACTGTCATGTTAGCCTAATAACGGTCATGTTAGCTTAATAACGGTCATGTTAGCTTAATAACGGTCATGTTAGCTTAATAACGGTCATGTTAGCTTAATAACGGTCATGTTAGCTTAATAACAGTGATGTTAGCTTTAATAACGTCATGTTAGCTTAATAACTCTCATGTTAGCCTA
>NW_027009252.1:22500-49796 GCF_036934945.1 Oncorhynchus masou masou | reverse complement strand
TGTGTGTGTGTGTGTGTGTGTGTGTGTGTGTGTGTGTGTGTGTGTGTGAGTGAGTGAGTGGTGAGTGGTGGTGAGTGAGTGTGTGTGTGTGAGTGTGTTAGACCCAGGGATTCTGTTCTAGATTGAATCCCCAGTGAGTCCTCAGTTCCTCCAACCCAGTCCTGCTGAGACAGACTACACACACACACACACACACACACACACACACACACACACACACACACACACACACACACACACAATTTGAAGCACTGCTAATGCTACCAATGCCATCTCCCATGGGACTCTACCTTTCAATTCAATTCAATTCAATGGCTTTATTGGCATGGGAAACATGTGTTAACATTGCCAAAGCAAGTAAGGTAGATAATATATAAAGTGAAATAAACAATAAAAATTAACAGTAAACATACACATACAGAAGTTTCAAAACAATAAAGACATTACAAATGTCATATTATATATCAGTGTTTTAACAATGTACAAATGGTTAAAGGACACAATATAAAATAAATAAGCATAAATATGGGTTGTATTTACATTGGTGTGTGTTCTTCACTGGTTGCCCTTTTCTCGTGGCAACAGGTCACAAATCTTGCTGCTGTGATGGCACACTCTCCATCTCTCCCTGGGACTCTACCTTTCTCCATCTCTCCCTGATGACTCTACCTTTCTCCATCTCTCCCTGATGACTCCTACCTTTCTCCATCTCTCCCTGGGACTCTACCTTTCTCCATCTCTCACTGATGGCTCCTACCTTTCTCCACCTCTCCCTGGGACTCTACCTTTCTCCATCTCTCCCTGATGACTCTACCTTTCTCCACCTCTCCCTGATGACTCTACCTTTCTCCATCTCTCCTGATGACTCTACCTTTCTCCATCTCTCCCTGGGACTCTACCTTTCTCCATCTCTCCCTGATGACTCTACCTTTCTCCACCTCTCCCTGATGACTCTACCTTTCTCCATCTCTCCCTGGGACTCTACCTTTCTCCATCTCTCCTGATGACTCTACCTTTCTCCATCTCTCCCTGATGACTCTACCTTTCTCCATCTCTCCCTGATGACTCTACCTTTCTACATCTCTCCCTGATGACTCTACCTTTCTCCATCTCTCCCTGATGACTCTACCTTTCTCCATCTCTCCCTGATGACTCTACCTTTCTCCATCTCTCCCTGGGACTCTACCTTTCTCCATCTCTCCCTGATGACTCTACCTTTCTCCATCTCTCCCTGATGACTCTACCTTTCTACATCTCTCCCTGATGACTCTACCTTTCTCCATCTCTCCCTGATGACTCTACCTTTCTCCATCTCTCCCTGATGACTCTACCTTTCTCCATCTCTCCCTGATGACTCTACCTTCTCCATCTCTCCCTGGGACTCTACCTTTCTCCATCTCTCCTGGGACTCTACCTTTCTCCATCTCTCCCTGGGACTCTACCTTTCTCCATCTCTCCTGTGACTCTACCTTCTCTCCCTGGGACTCTACCTTCTCCATCTCTGGGACTCTACCTTTCTCCATCTCTCCCTGATGACTCTACCTTTCTACATCTCTCCCTGATGACTCTACCTTTCTACATCTCTCCCTGGGACTCTACCTTTCTACATCTCTCCCTGATGACTCTACCTTTCTCCATCTCTCCTGGGACTCTACCTTTCTCCATCTCTGGGACTCTACCTTTCTCCATCTCTGGGACTCTACCTTTCTCCATCTCTCCCTGGGACTCTACCTTTCTCCATCTCTGGGACTCTACCTTTCTCCATCTCTCCCTGATGACTCTACCTTTCTACATCTCTCCCTGATGACTCTACCTTTCTCCATCTCTCCCTGGGACTCTACCTTTCTACATCTCTCCCTGATGACTCTACCTTTCTCCATCTCTCCCTGATGACTCTACCTTTCTCCATCTCTCCCTGGGACTCTACCTTTCTCCATCTCTCCCTGATGACTCTACCTTTCTCCATCTCTCCCTGATGACTCTACCTTTCTCCATCTCTCCCTGATGACTCTACCTTTCTCCATCTCTCCCTGGGACTCTACCTTTCTCCATCTCTCCCTGGGACTCTACCTTTCTCCATCTCTCCCTGATGACTCTACCTTTCTCCATCTCTCCCTGGGACTCTACCTTTCTACATCTCTCCCTGATGACTCTACCTTTCTCCATCTCTCCCTGGGACTCTACCTTTCTACATCTCTCCCTGATGACTCTACCTTTCTACATCTCTCCCTGATGACTCTACCTTTCTACATCTCTCCCTGGGACTCTACCTTTCTCCATCTCTCCCTGATGACTCTACCTTTCTCCATCTCTCCCTGGGACTCTACCTTTCTCCATCTCTCCCTGATGACTCTACCTTTCTACATCTCTCCCTGATGACTCTACCTTTCTCCATCTCTCCCTGATGACTCTACCTTTCTACATCTCTCCCTGGGACTCTACCTTTCTCCATCTCTCCCTGGGACTCTACCTTTCTATATCTCTCCCTGGGACTCTACCTTTCTACATCTCTCCCTGGGACTCTACCTTTCTCCATCTCTGGGACTCTACCTTTCTACATCTCTCCCTGATGACTCTACCTTTCTACATCTCTCCCTGGGACTCTACCTTTCTCCATCTCTCCCTGGGACTCTACCTTTCTATATCTCTCCCTGGGACTCTACCTTTCTACATCTCTCCCTGATGACTCTACCTTTCTCCATCTCTCCCTGGGACTCTACCTTTCTCCATCTCTCCCTGATGACTCTACCTTTCTACATCTCTCCCTGGGACTCTACCTTTCTACATCTCTCCCTGGGACTCTACCTTTCTATATCTCTCCCTGGGACTCTACCTTTCTACATCTCTCCCTGGGACTCTACCTTTCTACATCTCTCCCTGGGACTCTACCTTTCTCCATCTCTGGGACTCTACCTTTCTCCATCTCTCCCTGGGACTCTACCTTTCTCCATCTCTGGGACTCTACCTTTCTCCATCTCTCCCTGGGACTCTACCTTTCTCCATCTCTCCCTGGGACTCTACCTTTCTACATCTCTCCCTGGGACTCTACCTGTCTCCATCTCTCCTTGATGACTCTACCTTTCTACATCTCTCCCTGGGACTCTACCTTTCTCCATCTCTCCCTGATGACTCTACCTTTCTCCATCTCTCCCTGGGACTCTACCTTTCTCCATCTCTCCCTGGGACTACCTTTCTACATCTCTCCTGGGACTCTACCTTTCTCCATCTCTCCTGGGACTCTACCTTTCTACATCTCTCCCTGGGACTCTACCTGTCTCCATCTCTCCTTGATGACTCTACCTTTCTACATCTCTCCCTGATGACTCTACATTTCTCCATCTCTCCTTGACGACTCTACCTTTCTACATCTCTCCCTGGGACTCTACCTTTCTACATCTCTCCCTGGGACTCTACCTTTCTCCATCTCTCCCTGGGACTCTACCTTTCTACATCTCTCCCTGGGACTCTACCTTTCTACATCTCTCCCTGATGACTCTACCTTTCTCCATCTCTGGGACTCTACCTTTCTCCATCTCTCCCTGGGACTCTACCTTTCTACATCTCTGGGACTCTACCTTTCTCCATCACTCCCTGGGACTCTACCTTTCTCCATCTCTCCCTGGGACTCTACCTTTCTACATCTCTCCCTGGGACTCTACCTTTCTCCATCTCTCCCTGGGACTCACCTTTCTCCATCTCTCCCTGGGACTACCTTTCTCCATCTCTCCCTGGGACTCTACCTTTCTACATCTTTCCCTGGGACTCTACCTTTCTCCATCTCTCCCTGGGACTCTACCTTTCTCCATCTCTCCCTGGGACTACCTTTCTACATCTCCCTGATGACTCCACCTTTCTACATCTCTCCCTGGGACTCTACCTTTCTCCATCTCTCCCTGGGACTCTACCTTTCTCCATCTCTCCCTGGGACTCTACCTTTCTACATCTCTCCCTGATGACTCTACCTTTCTCCATCTCTCCCTGGGACTCTACCTTTCTACATCTCTCCCTGGGACTCTACCTTTCTACATCTCTCCCTGGGACTCTACCTTTCTCCACTCTCTCCCTGATGACTCTACCTTTCTCCATCTCTGGGACCTACCTTTCTACATCTCTCCCTGATGACTACCTTTCTCCATCTCTCCCTGGGACTCTACCTTTCTACATCTCTCCCTGGGACTCTACCTTTCTCCATCTCTGGGACTCTACCTTTCTACATCTCTCCCTGATGACTACCTTCTCCATCTCCCTGGGACTCTACCTTTCTACATCTCTCCCTGGGACTCTACCTTTCTCCATCTCTCCCTGGGACTCTACCTTTCTACATCTCTCCCTGATGACTCTACCTTTCTCCATCTCTCCCTGGGACTCTACCTTTCTCCATCTCTCCCTGGGACTCTACCTTTCTCCATCTCTCCCTGGGACTCTACCTTTCTACATCTCACCCTGGGACTCTACCTTTCTCCATCTCTCCCTGGGACTACCTTTCTACATCTCTCCCTGGGACTCTACCTTTCTCCATCTCTCCCTGGGACTCTACCTTTCTCCATCTCTCCCTGGGACTCTACCTTTCTCCATCTCTCCCTGATGACTCTACCGTTCTACATCTCTCCCTGGGACTCTACCTTTCTACATCTCTCCCTGGGACTCACCTTTCTACGTCTCTCCCTGGGACTCTACCTTTCTCCATCTCTCCCTGGGACTCTACCTTTCTACATCTCTCCCTGATGACTCTACCTTTCTACATCTCTCCCTGATGACTCTACCTTTCTACATCTCTCCCTGGGACTCTACCTTTCTACATCTCTCCCTGGGACTCTACCTTTCTCCATCTCTCCCTGGGACTCTACCTTTCTCCATCTCTCCCTGGGACTCTACCTTTCTACATCTCTCCCTGGGACTCTACCTTTCTCCATCTCTCCCTGGGACTCTACCTTTCTCCATCTCTCCCTGGGACTCTACCTTTCTCCATCTCTGGGACTCTACCTTTCTCCATCTCTCCCTGGGACTCTACCTTTCTACATCTCTCCCTGGGACTCTACCTTTCTCCATCTCTCCCTGATGACTCTACCTTTCTCCATCTCTCCCTGATGACTCTACCTTTCTACATCTCTCCCTGGGACTCTACCTTTCTACATCTCTCCCTGATGACTCTACCTTTCTCCATCTCTCCCTGGGACTCTACCTTTCTCCATCTCTCCCTGATGACTCTACCTTTCTCCATCTCTCCCTGATGACTCTACCTTTCTCCATCTCTCCCTGGGACTCTACCTTTCTCCATCTCTCCCTGGGACTCTACCTTTCTCCATCTCTCCCTGATGACTCTACCTTTCTGCATCTCTCCCTGATGACTCTACCTTTCTGCATCTCTCCCTGGGACTCTACCTTTCTACATCTCTCCCTGGGACTCTACCTTTCTCCATCTCTGGGACTCTACCTTTCTCCATCTCTCCCTGGGACTCTACCTTTCTCCATCTCTCCCTGGGACTCTACCTTTCTCCATCTCTCCCTGATGACTCTACCTTTCTCCATCTCTCCCTGATGACTCTACCTTTCTCCATCTCTCCCTGATGACTCTACCTTTCTCCATCTCTCCCTGGGACTCTACCTTGCTACATCTCTCCCTGATGACTCTACCTTTCTCCATCTCTCCCTGATGACTCTACCTTTCTGCATCTCTCCCTGGGACTCTACCTTTCTCCATCTCTCCCTGATGACTCTACCTTTCTCCATCTCTCCCTGATGACTCTACCTTTCTCCATCTCTCCCTGATGACTCTACCTTTCTCCATCTCTCCCTGATGACTCTACCTTTCTCCATCTCTCCCTGGGACTCTACCTTTCTCCATCTTTCTCCAGTTCTGTCTCTCCCTGGACGATAGGGGTTAGAAAGGGGCACTCAGAGGGGAGAGGAAGGAGAGAAAGCTAACTATCACTCAGTCTCTCTGTCTCTGATGAGATGAGGGAGGGCCCCAGACTCTGAGGGAGGGCCCCAGACTCTGATGAGATGAGGGAGGGCCCCAGACTCTGATGAGATGAGGGAGGGCCCCAGACTCTGAGGGAGGGCCCCAGACTCCGATTAGATGAGGGAGGGCCCCAGACTCTGATGAGATGAGGGAGGGCCCCAGACTCTGAGGGAGGGCCCCAGACTCTGAGGGAGGGCCCCAGACTCTGATGAGATGAGGGAGGGCCCCAGACTCGTGAGGAGAGGGCCCCAGACTCTGATGAGATGAGGAGGGCCCCAGACTCTGATGAGATGAGGGAGGGCCCCAGACTCTGAGGAGGGCCCCAGACTCTGAGGGAGGGCCCCAGACTCCGATGAGATGAGGGAGGGCCCCAGACTCTGATGAGATGAGGGAGGGCCCAGACTCTGATGGAGACCCCCAGACTCTGAGGGAGGGCCCCAGACTCTGATGAGATGAGGGAGGGCCCCAGAATCTGCCCAGTTAGATGAGTTACTGAGCTGTGTTCCCCATGTTACCTCCAGGTGTGAACTGTGACAGTGTGTGTGTGGAGGCCGATGGGGCCCAGACTGCTCCTACTCCTGTACCTGTGAGAACGGAGGCTCCTGCTCACCGGAGGACGGGACGTGTGTGTGTGCCCCCGGATACAGAGGCACCTCCTGCAGACGCAGTAAGAGAACAATACACACACACATACATATGCCTGCACACACACACACACACACACACACACACACACACACACACACACACACACACACACACACACACACATATATGCCTGCACACACACACACACACACACATACGCCTGCACGCACACAGACACACACACACACACACACACATATATGCCTGCACACACACACACACACACACACACACACACACACACACACACACACACACACACACATATATGCCTGCACACACACACACACACACACACACACACACACACACACACACACACACACACACACACACACACACATACACATATAATCAGAGCAGCTAGTCAAGTAAAATGGCCTCTCTGACATGTGTGTATTTGCGTATGTGTTCCTACGTATACTTGCCTTCATCTCTGTGTGTATGTCTAGGTAAAATGTCATGTCTGTGTGTGTATGTCTAGGTAACATGTAATGTCTGTGTGTATGTCTAGGTAAAATGTAATGTCTGTGTATGTCTAGGTAACATGTAATGTCTGTGTATGTCTAGGTAACATGTAATGTCTGTGTATGTCTAGTAACATGTAAAGGTCTGTGTGTATGTCTAGGTAAAATGTAATGTCTGTGTGTGATGTCTGCACATGTAATGTCTGTGTGTATGTCTAGGTAACATGTAATGTCTGTGTGTATGTCTAGGTAACATGTAATGTTCAGTGGGTGTCTAGGTAACATGTAATGTCTGTGTGTATGTCTAGGTAACATGTAATGTCTGTGTGTGAGTCTAGGTAACATGTAATGTCTGTGTGTATGTCTAGGTAAAATGTCATGGTCTAGTATGTCTAGGTAACATGTAATGTCTGTGTGTATGTCTAGGTAACATGTAATGTATGTCTGCATGTCTGTGTGTGTATGTCTGGGTAGTCTAGGTAACATGTAATGTCTGTATGTCTAGGTAAAATGTCATGTCTGTGTGTATGTCTAGGTAACATGTAATGTCTGTGTATGTCTAGGTAACGTGATGTCTGTGTGTGAGTACCTGCATGCCTCTTTCTATGTGCGTGTACAGCGAGCATGTCTACTTTTATGTGTGTCCTTCTGTGTCTGTTAGTTAACCTGCACCCAGTTTACAGTTCAGTCTGATTTACACTGAGACAGAGCAGGAAAGGAAACATCATTCTGACCTTTAAACTCCTTTAAACTCCTCCTCTCGTTAGACTGAGACAGAGCAGGAAGGAAACATCATTCTGACCTGTTGACTCCTCCTCTCATTAGACAGAGCAGGAAGGAAAACATCATTCTGCCCTGTTGACTCCTCTTGCTAGACAGAGCAGGAAGGAAACATCATTCTAACCTGTTGACTCCTCCTCTCATTAGACAGAGCAGGAAGGAAACATCATTCTGACCTGTTGACTCCTCCTCTCGTTAGACTGAGCAGGAAGGAAACATCATTCTGACCTGTTGACTCCTCCTCTCATTAGACAGAGCAGGAAGGAAACATCATTCTGACCTGTTGACTCCTCCTCGGGTTAGACAGAGCAGGAAGGAAACATCATTCTGACCTGTTGACTCCTCCTTAGACAGAGCAGGAAGGAAACATCATTCTAACCTGTTGACTCCTCCTCTCATTAGACAGAGCAGAAGGAAACATCATTCCTAACTCCTGTTGACTCATTTCAACTCCCTCTCATTAGACAGAGCAGGAAGGAAACATCATTCTGACCTGTTGACTCCTCCTCTCGTTAGACAGAGCAGGAAGGAAACATCATTCTGACCTGTTGACTCCTCTCCTTAGACAGAGCAGGAAGGAAACATCATTCTGACCTGTTGACTCCTCCTCGTTAGACAGAGCAGGAAGGAAACATCATTCTGACCTGTTGACTCCTCCTCTCCCAGAGAGCAGGAAGGAAACATCATTCTGACCTGTTGACTCCTCCTCTCGTTAGACTGAGACAGAGCAGGAAGGAAACACCATTCTGACCTGTTGACTCCTCCTCTCGTTAGACAGAGCAGGAAGGAAACATCATTCTTAACCTGTTGACTCCTCCTCTCATTAGACAGAGCAGAAGGAAACATCATTCTGCCTGTTGACTCCTCCTCTTGTTAGACAGAGCAGGAAGGAAACATCATTCTAACCTGTTGACTCCTCCTCTCGTTAGACAGAGCAGGAAGGAAACATCATTCTGACCTGTTGACTCACTCCTCTCGTTAGACTGAGACAGAGCAGGAAGGAAACATCATTCTGACCTGTTGACTCCTCCTCTCGTTAGACAGAGCAGGAAGGAAACATCATTCTAACCTGTTGACTCCTCCTCTCATTAGACAGAGCAGGAAGGAAACATCATTCTGACCTGTTGACTCCTCCTCTCATTAGACAGAGCAGGAAGGAAACATCATTCTAACCTGTTGACTCCTCCTCATTAGACAGAGCAGGAAGAAACATCATTCTGACCTGTTGACTCCTCCTCTCATTAGACAGAGCAGGAAGGAAACATCATTCTGACCCTGCTGACTCTCCGTTAGACTGAGCAGGAAGGAAACATCATTCTAACTGACTCCTCCTCTCATTAGACAGAGCAGGAAGGAAACATCATTCTGACCTGTTGACTCCTCCTCTCATTAGACAGAGCAGGAAGGAAACATCATTCTAACCTGTTGACTCCTCCTCTCATTAGACAGAGCAGGAAGGAAACACCATTCTGACCTGTTGACTCCTCCTCTCGTTAGACAGAGCAGGAAGGAAACATCATTCTGACCTGTTGACTCCTCCTCTCGTTAGACAGAGCAGGAAGGAAACATCATTCTGACCTGTTGACTCCTCCTGCTAGACAGAGCAGGAAGGAAACATCATTCTGACCTGTTGACTCCTCCTCTCGTTAGACAGAGCAGGAAGGAAAACATCATTCTGACCTGTTGACTCCTCCTCTCATTAGACAGAGCAGGAAGGGAAACATCATTCTGACCTGTTGACTCCTCCTCTCGTTAGACAGAGCAGGAAGGAAACATCATTCTGACCTGTTGACTCCTCCTCTCATTAGACAGAGCAGGAAGGAAACATCATTCTGACCTGTTGACTCCTCCTCTCGTTAGGACAGAGCAGGAAGGAAACATCATTCTGACCTGTTGACTCCTCCTCCTCGTTAGACAGAGCAGAAGGAAACATCATTCTGACCTGCTGACTCCTCCTCCTCCATTAGACAGAGCAGGAAGGAAACATCATTCTGACCTGTTGACTCCTCCCTCGTTAGACAGAGCAGGAAGGAAACATCATTCTGACCTGTTGACTCCTCCTCCTCGTTAGACAGAGCAGGAAGGAAACATCATTCTGACCTGTTGACTCCTCCTCTCGTTAGGACAGAGCAGGAAGGAAACATGAGTTGACTCCTCTCGTTAGACAGAGCAGGAAGGAAACATCATTCTGACCTGTTGACTCCTCCTCTCGTTAGACAGAGCAGGAAGGAAACATCATTCTGACCTGTTGACTCTCCTCTCATTAGACAGAGCAGGAAGGAAACATCATTCTGACCTGTTGACTCCTCCTCTCGTTAGACAGAGCAGGAAGGAAACATCATTCTGACCTGTTGACTCCTCCTCTCGTTAGACAGAGCAGGAAGGAAACATCATTCTGACCTGTTGACTCCTCCTCTCATTAGGACTGAGCAGGAAGGAAACATCATTCTGACTGTTGACTCCTCCTCTCATTAGGACAGAGCAGGAAGGAAACATCATTCTGACCTGTTGACTCCTCCTCTCGTTAGACAGAGCAGGAAGGAAACATCATTCTGACCTGCTGACTCCTCCTCTCGTTAGACAGAGCAGGAAGGAAACATCATTCCTGACCTGTTGACTCCTCCTCTCATTAGACAGAGCAGGAAGGAAACATCATTCTGACCTGTTGACTCCTCCTCTCGTTAGACAGAGCAGGAAGGAAACATCATTCTGACCTGTTGACCCTTCCTCGCCACTTAGAGAAACATCAATGCAAACTAATTAAGAGCTTAAGGAAGACATATGGCCTGAGTGGTACAGACTGCGGCCCTATTCCCCTTTATAGTGCCCTGTATACCATGTGGATGCTGCAGCCCCAGTCAAGGAGGACAAAGCTACGCTCTCTAACTCTGCTGGTCCTTCACTACAGAGGATTACAATAGAGAACAGAGTGGGCTGTCAGAGTCTTTTTCTTCCTTGGCTTCAGACTTTACTCATGTGAACCTGAAAGATGAAAGTAAAAGAGAGAGGAGAGGAGAGGAGAGGAGGGAGGGAGGGGAGGGGAGAGAAGGAGATGAGGGAGGGAGGGGAGGGAGAGGAGAGGAGAGGGAGGAGGAGAGGAGAGGAGAGGAGAGAGGAAAGGGAGGGAGGGGAGGGAGAGGAGAGGAGAGAGAGGGAGGGAGGGGCAGAGAGGAGAGGAGAGGAGGGAGGGAGGGGAGGGGAAGGGACAGGAGAGGACAGGAGAGGAGAGGAGAGGGAGAGTGAGAGGAGAGGAGAGAGGGAGAGAGGAGAGGAGAGGTGGGAGAGGAGAGGAGAGGAGAGGAGAGAGGGAGGGAGAGGAGAGGAGAAATTGGAAATAGGAAATGCATCAGAGTTTGAGTCTTTTAATGTTATCTTTGTGTAGTGTCCAGTAGTCTCTGGTAGTGTCTGGTAGTGTCTGGTGATGTCTGGGGTGATGTCTGGTAGTGTCTGGTGATGTCTGGTGATGTCTGGTAGTGTCTGGTAGTGTCTGGTAGTGTCTGGTGGGTGTCTGGTAATGTCTGGGTAGTGTCTGGTAATGTCTGGTAATGTCTGTAGTGTCTGGTAGTGTCTGGTAATGTCTGGTAATGTCTGGTAATGTCTGGTAATGTCTGGTAGTGTCTGGTAGTGTCTGGTGATGTCTGGTGGTGTCTGGTAGTGTCTGGTGGTGTCTGGTGGTGTCTGGTAGTGTCTGGTAATGTCTGTAATGTCTGTAGTGTCTGGTAGTGTCTGGTAGTGTTCTGTGATGTCTGGTGGTACTGTAGTGTCTGGTGGTGTTCAGGTGTCTGGTGGTGTCTGGTGGTGTCTGGTAGTGTCTGGTATTGTCTGGTAATGTCTGGTTGACATGGTATTGTCTGGTACTGTCTGGTAATGTCTGGTAATGTCTGGTAGTGTCTGGTAATGTCTGGTAATGTCTGGTAATGTCTGGTAATGTCTGGTATTGTCTGGTAGACATGGTATTGTCTGGTAATGTCTGGTAATGTCTGGTAGTGTCTGGTAATGTCTGGTAATGTCTGGTAGTGTCTGGTAGTGTCTGGTAGTGTCTGGTAATGTCTGGTAATGTCTGGTATTGTCTGGTAATGTCTGGTTGACATGGTATTGTCTGGTATTGTCTGGTAATGTCTGGTAATGTCTGGTAGTGTCTGGTAATGTCTGGTAATGTCTAATAATGTCTGGTAGTGTCTGGTAGTGTCTGGTAGTGTCTGGTGGTGTCTGGTGGTGTCTGGTAGTGTCTGGTATTGTCTGGTAATGTCTGGTTGACATGGTATTGTCTGGTATTGTCTGGTAATGTCTGGTAATGTCTGGTAGTGTCTGGTAATGTCTGGTAATGTCTGGTAATGTCTGGTAATGTCTGGTATTGTCTGGTAATGTCTGGTTGACATGGTATTGTCTGGTAATGTCTGGTAATGTCTGGTAGTGTCTGGTAATGTCTGGTAATGTCTGGTAGTGTCTGGTAATGTCTGGTATTGTCTGGTAATGTCTGGTTGACATGGTATTGTCTGGTATTGTCTGGTAATGTCTGGTAATGTCTGGTAGTGTCTGGTAATGTCTGGTAATGTCTGGTAATGTCTGGTAATGTCTGGTATTGTCTGGTAATGTCTGGTTGACATGGTATTGTCTGGTAATGTCTGGTAATGTCTGGTAGTGTCTGGTAATGTCTGGTAGTGTCGGTAATGTCTGGTAATGTCTGGTAGTGTCTGGTATTGTCTGGTAGTGTTTGGTAATGTCTGGTAGTGTCTGGTAGTGTTTGGTAGTGTCTGTAGTGTTTGGTAGTGTCTGGTAGTGTCTGGTAGTGTCTGGTAATGTCTGTAGTGTCTGGTAGTGTTCCAGTAATGTCTGGTAATGTCTGTAATGTCTGGTAGTGTCTGGTAATGTCTGGTAGTGTCTGGTAATGTCTGGTAGTGTCTGGGTAATGTCTGGTAGTGTCTGTGATGTCTGGTATTGTCTGTATCGTCCGGGTAATGTCCGTAATGTCCGGTAATGTCCGGTATTGTCCGGTAATGTCTGGTAGTGTCTGGTAACAAATCTGGTAATGTCTGCAATGTCTGGTAGTGTTTGTAATGTCTGGTAATATCTGGTAGTGTCTGGTAATGTCTGGTAGTGTCCAGGAGTGTCCAGTAATGTCTGGCAGTGTTTTGGTAAATGTCCCGGTAGTGTCCGGTAATGTCCGGTAGTGTCTGGTAATGTCTGGTAATGTCTGGTAGTGTCTGGTAATGTCTGGTAATGTCTGGTAATGTCTGGTAGTGTCTGGTAATGTCTGGTAGTGTCTGGTAATGTCTGGTAATGTCTGGTAGTGTCTGGTAATGTCTGGTAATGTCTGGTAATGTCTGGTAGTGTCTGGTAATGTCTGGTAGTGTCTGGTAATGTCTGGTAGTGTCTGGTAGTGTCTGGTAGTGTCTGGTAATGTCTGGTAGTGTCTGGTAATGTCTGGTAATGTCTGGTAGTGTTTGGTAATGTCTGGTAGTGTCTGGTAATGTCTGGTAGTGTCCAGGAGTGTCTGGTAGTGTCTGGTAATGTCTGGTAGTGTCCAGGAGTGTCTGGTAGTGTCTGGTAATGTCTGGTAGTGTCTTAGCTTTGTATCTGTGGTTGTCTCAGAAATATATGTGTTTGTAAGTACACACACACACACACACACACACACACACACACACACACACACACATACACACACACACACACACACACACACACACACACACACACACATACACATACCTTCACACACATTAACCCCCCCACCCTGTCCCCTGTGTTTTCAGTCTGTTCTCCAGGGTTCTATGGTCAGCGCTGTAGTCAGTCCTGTCCTCAGTGTATCCATAAGCGATGGTCCCTGTCACCACATCACAGGACACTGTGAGTGTCTGTCAGGATTCTGTGGCTCTCTGTGTAACCAAGGTGAGTTTCTCTAGTCTCTCTGTTCACTCTGCTTCAAACCATTTTCCATCAGTCGTGGTTCTTTCTGCCTCAAACCCCTTACAGTCTCTGCTCTCTCTCTGTCTCTAGGACTGTTTAGAGATGGGACATAGGTCTCTGTTTTCACTCTGCCTCAAACCCCTTACAGTCTCTGCTCTCTCTCTGTCTCTAGGACTGTTTAGAGATGGGACATAGGTCTCTGTTATCACTCTGCCTCAAACCCCTTACAGTCTCTGCTCTCTCTGTCTCTAGGACTGTTTAGAGATGGGACATAGGTCTCGTTTTCACTCTGCCTCAAACCTCTTACAGTCTCTGCCTTCTGTCTCTAGGACTGTTTGGAGATGGGACATAGGCCCTGTTTTCACTCTGCCTCAAACCCCTTACAGTCTCTGCTCTCTCTCTGTCTCTAGGACTGTTTGGAGATGGGACATAGGTCTCTGTTATCACTCTGCCTCAAACCCTTCCAGTCTCTGCTCTCTCTCTGTCTCTAGGACTGTTTAGAGATGGGACATAGGTCTCTGTTTTCACTCTGCCTCAAACCCTTCCAGTCTCTGCTCTCTCTCTGTCTCTAGACTGTTTGGAGATGGGACATAGGTCTCTGTTATCACTCTGCTCAAACCCCTTCCAGTCTCTGCTCTCTCTGTCTCTAGGACTGTTTGGAGATGGGACATAGGTCTCTGTTATCACTCTGCCTCAAACCCTTACAGTCTCTGCTCTCTCTGTCTCTAGGACTGTTTAGAGATGGGACATAGGTCTCTGTTATCACTCTGCCTCAAACCCCTTCCAGTCTCTGCTCTCTCTCTGTCTCTAGGACTGTTTGAGATGGGACATAGGTCTCTGTTATCACTCTGCCTCAAAACCCCTTTACAGTCTCTGCTCTCTCTGTCTCTAGGACTGTTTAGGAGATGGGACATAGGTCTCTGTTTTCACTCTGCCTCAAACCCCTTACAGTCTCTGCTCTCTCTGTCTCTAGGACTGTTTAGAGATGGGACATAGGTCTCTGTTTCTCACTCTGCCTCAAACTCCCTTACAGTCTCTGCTCTCTCTGTCTCTAGGACTGTTTAGAGATGGGACATAGGTCTCTGTTATCACTCTGCCTCAAACCCCTTCCAGTCTCTGCTCTTCTGTCTCTAGGACTGTTTAGAGATGGGACATAGGTTCTGTTATCACTCTGCCTCAAACCTCTTTCCACTAGCCTGGATGCCAGACAGTTTGTACTTTAGCCAACTCATTTGTCTTACCTTCAACATTAATTTGTCATTATACAGCTTTTAAGTTATTTAAATATGGTTACATTCTGAATTATATTCAGTCATAAACCTGAAGCCGGATCTCCACATCACATCGAGCTAATGCTCATCTTCAAGTCTCAGCCAATGTTATTCATTGTTCAGATTGTTCTGGGCTTAATCACAGAACCATCTGTTATGACATAGATCTATCAGGACATAGATCTGTTACTGTTAGGACATAGATCTATCAGGACATAGATCTGTTACTGTTATGACATAGATCTACCAGGACATAGATCTGTTACTGTTATGACATAGCCTTATCAGGACATATATCTGTTGCTGTTATGACATAGATCTATCAGGGCATATATCTGTTACTGTTATGACATAGATCTGTTACTGTTATGACATAGATCTGTTACTGTTATGACATAGATCTATCAGGACATATATCTGTTACTGTTAAGTGACATAGATATGTTACTGTTAGGACATAGATCTATCAGGACATATATCTGTTACTGTTATGACATAGATATGTTACTGTTAGGACATAGATCTATCAGGACATAGATCTGTTACTGTTATGACATAGATCTATCAGGACATATATCTGTTACTGTTATGACATAGATCTGTTACTGTTATGACATAGATCTATCAGGACATAGATCTGTTACTGTTATGACATAGATATGTTACTGTTAGGACATAGATCTATCAGGACATAGATCTGTTACTGTTAGGACATAGATATGTTACTGTTAGGACATAGATCTATCAGGACATAGATCTGTTACTGTTATGACATAGATCTATCAGGACATAGATCTGTTACTGTTATGACATAGATATGTTACTGTTAGGACATAGATCTATCAGGACATAGATCTGTTACTGTTATGACATAGATATGTTACTGTTAGGACATAGATCTATCAGGACATATATCTGTTACTGTTATGACATAGATCTATCAGGACATAGATCTGTTGCTGTTATGACATAGATCTATCAGGACATAGATCTGTTACTGTTATGACATAGATCTATCAGGACATAAATCTATTAAGCCATCGATCCGGTAATATGACATATCTCTATTAGGACATAGATTTGTTAATATGACATAGATCTGTTAAAATCAAATCAAATCAAATGTTATTTGTCACATACACATGGTTAGCAGATGTTAATGCGAGTGTAGCGAAATGCTTGTGCTTCCAGTTCCGACAATGCAGTAATAACCAACAAGTAATCTAACTAACAATTCCTAAACTACTGTCTTATACACAGTGTAAGGGGATAAAGAATATGTACATAAGGATATGAATGAGTGATGGTGCAGAGCAGCATAGGCAAGATACAGTAGATGGTATCGAGTACAGTATATACATATGAGATGAGTATGTAAACAAAGTGGCATAGTTAAAGTGGCTAGTGATACATGTATTACATAAGGATGCAGTAGATGATAGAGTACAGTATATACGTATACATATGAGATGAATAATGTAGGGTATGTAAACATTATATTAGGTAGCATTGTTTAAAGTGGCTAGTGATATATTTTACATCCTTTCCCATCAATTCCCATTATTGAAGTGGCTGGAGTTGAGTCAGTGTGTTAGTGTTAGTAACACACAATGTTAGTGGTGGCTGTTTAACAGTCTGATGGCCTTGAGATAGAAGCTGTTTTTCAGTCTCTCGGTCCCAGCTTTGATGCACCTGTACTGACCTCGCCTTCTGGATGATAGCGGGGTGAACAGGCAGTGGCTCGGGTGGGTGTTGTCCTTGATGATCTTTGTGGCCTTCCTGTAACATCGGGTGGTGTAGGTGTCCTGGAGGGCAGGTAGTTTGCCCCCGGTGATACGTTGTGCAAACCTCACTACCCTCTGGAGAGCCTTAGGGTTGTGGGCGGAGCAGTTGCCGTACCAGGCGGTGATACAGCCCGCCAGGATGCTCTCGATTGTGCATCTGTAGAAGTTTGTGACAAGCCGAATTTCTTCAGCCTCCTGAGGTTGAAGAGGCGCTGCTGCGCCTTCTTCACGATGCTGTCTGTGTGAGTGGACCAATTCAGTTTGTCTGTGATGTGTATGCCGAGGAACTTAAAACTTACTACCCTCTCCACTACTGTTCCATCGATGTGGATAGGGGGTGTTCCCTCTGCTGTTTCCTGAAGTCCACAATCATCTCCTTAGTTTTGTTGACGTTGAGTGTGAGGTTATTGTCCTGACACCACACTCCGAGGGCCCTCATCTCCTCCCTGTAGGCCGTCTCGTTGTTGTTGGTAATCAAGCCTACCACTGTTGTGTCGTCCGCAAACTTGATGATTGCGTTGGAGGCGTGCGTTGCCGCGCAGTCGTGGGTGAACAGGGAGTACAGGAGAGGGCTCAGAACGCACCCTTATGGGGCCCCAGTGTTGAGGATCAGCGGGGTGGAGATGTTGTTGCCTACCCTCACCACCTGGGGGCGGCCCGTCAGGAAGTCCAGTACCCAGTTGCACAGGGCGGGGTCGAGACCCAGGGTCTCGAGCTTGATGACGAGCTTGGAGGGTACTATGGTGTTAAATGCCGAGCTGTAGTCGATGAACAGCATTCTCACATAGGTATTCCTCTTGTCCAGATGGGTTAGAGCAGTGTGCAGTGTGGTTGAGATTGCGTCGTCTGTG
The DNA here is from genome assembly GCF_036934945.1 of Oncorhynchus masou masou. Taxonomy (NCBI): domain Eukaryota; kingdom Metazoa; phylum Chordata; class Actinopteri; order Salmoniformes; family Salmonidae; genus Oncorhynchus; species Oncorhynchus masou. The sequence continues at coordinate 32,123 of NW_027009252.1, read as the reverse complement.
GACCTATTTGGGCGGTAAGCAAATTGGAGTGGGTCTAGGGTGTCAGGTAGTGTGGAGGTGATATGGTCCTTGACTAGTCTCTCAAAGCACTTCATGATGACGGAAGTGAGTGCTACGGGGCGGTAGTCGTTTAGCTCAGTTACCTTAGCTTTCTTGGGAACAGGAACAATGGTGGCTCTCTTGAAGCATGTGGGAACAGCAGACTGGTATAGGGATTGATTGAATATGTCCGTAAACACACCAGCCAGCTGGTCTGCGCATGCTCTGAGGGCGCGGCTGGGGATGCCGTCTGGGCCTGCAGCCTTGCAAGGGTTAACACGTTTAAATGTTTTACCACCTCGGCTGCAGTGAAGGAGAGACCGCATGTTTCCGTTGCAGGCCGGGTTGCGGCACTCGTATTGTCCTTGCCGGCAAAAGTTATTTAGTCTGCCTGGGAGCAGACATATCCTGGTCCTGTGACTGGTCTGGATTTATTCTTATAGTCTCGTGATTGACTGTAGACCCTGCCACATACTCCTGTGTCTGAGCCAAAGCAATCTGAGATTCTACTTTGTCTCTATACTGACGCTAGCTTGTTTGATAGCCTTACTGAGGGAATAGCTGCACAGTTTGTATTCAGTCATGTTACCAGACACCTTGCCCTGATTAAAAGCAGTGGTCCGCGCTTCAGTTTCACGCGAATGCTGCCATCAATCCCGCACGGTTTCTGGTTAGGGAATGTTTTAATCGTTGCTATGGGAGCGACATCTTCAACGCACGTTCTAATGAACTCGCACACTGAATCAGCGTATTCGTCAATGTTGTTGCCTGGACGCAATACGAAGCATGTCCCAGTCCACGTGATGGAAGCAGTCTTGGAGTGTGGAATCATTTTGGTCGGACCAGCGTTGGACAGACCTCAGCGTGGGAGCTTCTTGTTTCAGTTTCTGTCTGTAGGCAGGGATTAGCAAAATGGAGTTGTGGTCAGCTTTTCCGAAAGGGGGCGGGGCAGGGGGCCTTATATGCATCGCGGAAGTTAGAATAACAGTGATCCAGGTTTGCCAGCCCTGGTGGCGCAATCGTATATGCTGATACATTTTAAGGAGTCTTGTTTTCAGATTAGCCTTGTTAAAATCCCAGCTACAATGAATGCAGCCTCAGGATGTATGGATTCCAGTTTGCAAAGAGTAAAATAAAGTTCGTTCAGAGCCATCGATGTGTCTGCTTGGGGAGGAATATATACGGCTGTGATTATAATCAAAGAAAATTCTCTTGGTAGATAATGCGGTCTACATTTGATTGTGAGGAATTCTAAATCAGGTGAACAGAAGGATTTGAGTTCCTGTATTTTTCTGTGATCACACCACGTCTCGTTAGCCATAAGGCATACGCCCGCCCTCTCTTACCAGAAAGGTGTTTGTTTCTGTCACGCGATGCGTGAGAAACCCGTTGGCTGCACCGCCACCGAAAGCTTTCCTCCAGTGAGCCATGTTTCCGTGAAGCAAAGAATATTAATAAGTCTCTGATGTCCCTCTGGAATGCTACCCTTGCTCGGATTTCATCCACCTTGTCATCAAGACTGACATTGGCGAAGAATGCTAGGAAGTGGGCACGATGTGCCCTTCTCCGTAGTCTCGACCAGAAGACCGCCTCGTTTCCTCTTTTCTTTTACGAAGTCATTTTGGGTCGTCGGCTGGGATCCATTCCGCTTGTCCTGGGTTGAAAGGCAGAACACAGGATCAGCTTCACAAAGTCATATTCTTGGTCGTACTGATGGTGAGTTGACGCTGATCTTATATTCAGTGCTCCTCTTTTCTCGACTGTATGTAATGAAACTCTAAGATGACCTGGGGTACTAATGTAAGAATAAATACGTAAAAAACAAAAACTGCATAGTTTCCTAGAACGCTAAGCGAGCCACCCTGTCGGCGCTCGGAAGTACAATCTGTTAATATCTGTTAATATGATATAGATATGTTAATATGACATAGATCTATTAATATGACATAAATCTGATCATAAAATGATCAGTTAATAGGATCATAATCTGACATAACATAGATCTGTTCATAACATAACTGTATCATTAATATGACATAAGCATAAGACATAATATGACATAACATAATCTGATCATAATATGACATAACCGATCATAAAATGTCATAACATAACTGTTCTGGAATAGATCTGTTAATAGGACATAGATCTCTTAATATGACATAGATCTGTTAATATGACATAGATCTGTTAATATGATATAGATCTATTAATATGACATAAATCTGTTCTGACATAGATCTGTTAATATAACATAGATCTGTTAATATGACATAGATCTATTAATATGACATAAATCTGTTCTGACATAGATCTGTTAATAACATAGATCTGTTAATATGACATAGATCTGTTAATATGACATAGATCCATTAATATGACATAAATCTGTTCTGACAGATCTGTTAATAGGACATAGATCTGTTAATATGACATAGAGCTGTTAATATGACATAGATCATGAATATGACATAATCTGTTAATATGACATAAATCTGTTCTGACAGATCTGTTAATAGGGACATAGATCTGTTAATATGACATAGATATGTTAATATGACATAGATCTATTAATGTGACATAAATCTGTTAATATGACATAGATCTGTTAATATGACATAGATCTGTTAATATGACATAAATCTGTTAAAATGACATAGATCTGTTAATATGACATAAATCTGTTCTGACATAGATCAGTTAATATGACATAGAGCTGTTGAGACATAGATATGTCATAACATAGATCTGGTAATATGACATAGATCTGGTAATATGACATAAATCTGTTCTGACATAGATCTGTTAATATGACATAGATCTGTTAATATGACATAAATCTATTAATATGACATAAATCTGTTCTGACATAGATCTGTTAATATGACATAGATCTGTTCTGACATAGATCTGTTAATATGACATAGATCTGTTAATATGACATAGATCTGTTAATATGACATAGATCTGTTAATATGACATAGAGCTGTTGAGACATAGATATGTCATAACATAGATCTGGTAATATGACATAGATCTGGTAATGTGACATAAATCTGTTCTGACATAGATCTGTTAATAGGACATAGGATCTCTTAATATGACATAGATCTGTTAATATGACATAGATCTGTTAATATGATATAGATCTATTAATATGACATAAATCTGTTCTGACATAGATCTGTTAATATGACATAGATCTGTTAATATGACATAGATCTATTAATATGACATAAATCCTGTTCTGACATAGAATCTGTTAATAGGACATAGATCTGTTATTACTGACATAGATCTGTTAATATGATATAGATCTATTAATATGACATAAATCTGTGCTGACAGATCTGTTAATAGGACATAGATCTGTTAATATGACATAGAGCTGTTAATGACATGGATCTGTTAATATGGCATAGATCTGTTAATATGACATAAATCTGTTCTGACAGATCTGTTAATAGGACATAGATCTGTTAATATGACATAGATATGTTAATATGACATAGATCTATTAATGTGACATAAATCTGTTAATATGACATAGACCTGTTAATATGACATAGATCTGTTAATATGACATAAATCTGTTAAAATGACATAGATCTGTTAATATGACATAAATCTGTTCTGACATGAATCAGTTAATATGACATAGAGCTGTTGAGACATAGATATGTCATAACATAGATCTGTTAATATGACATAGATCTGGTAATATGACATAAATCTGTTCTGACATAGATCTGTTAATATGACATAGATCTGTTAATATGACATAAATCTATTAATATGACATAAATCTGTTCTGACATAGATCTGTTAATATGACATAGATCTGTTCTGACATAGATCTGTTAATATGACATAGATCTGTTAATATGACATAGATCTGTTAATATGACATAGATCTGTTAATATGACATAAATCTGTTCTGACATAGATCAGTTAATATGACATAGATCTGTTAATATGACATAGATCTGTTAATATGACATAGATCTGTTAATATGACATAAATCTGTTCTGACATAGATCCAGTTAATATGACATAAATCTATTAATATGACATACATCTGTTCTGGACATAGATCAGTTAATATGACATAGATCTATTAATATGACATAGAGCTGTTGAGACATAGATATGTCATAACATAGATCTGGTAATATGACATAGATCTAGTAATCTGACATAGTCATTAGTCCAGATCGTAGTCATTATGATCTGTAGTCATTACGATCTGTAGTCATTGTGATCTGTAGTCATTGTGATCTGTAGTCATCACGATATTTAGTCATTGTGATCTGTAGTCATTACGATCTGTAGTCATTGTGATCTGTAGTCAGAGTCTGTAGTTATTGTCATTACTATCTGTTGTCATTGTGATCTGTAGTCATTGTGATCTGTAGACATTGTGATATGTAGTCATTGTGATTTGTAGTCATTGTCATTACTATCTGTAGTCATTGTGATCTGTAGTCATTACGATCTGTAGTCATTGTGATCTGTAGTTATTGTCATTACTATCTGTAGTCATTGTGATCTGTAGTCATTATGATCTGTAGTCATTGTGATCAGTAGTCATCATGATCTGTAGTCATTGTCATTAGATCTGTAGTCATTGTGATCTGTAGTCATTGTGATCTGTAGTTATTGTGATCTGTAGTCATTGTGATCTGTAGTTATTGTGATCTGTAGTCATTAATGATCTGTAGTCATTGTGATCTGTAGTCATTGTGATCTGTAGTTATTGTCATTCCTAAAACAAACCCATGTTTTATTTGTGAGAGAAATGTGAAGTGTTTTAATGAGCAGGCTTTCCTTCATGATTTGTTTATTTTGACTGAGTGAGATTGATTTATCTCTGATGTGGAAACTGCCTGGAAATTCCCTTCATGATGTTTTTTTCCCAAATAGTTTTTTCCCAAACATGCCCCATTCCGAGGTTCAGGGGTTAAAGGGCAGGTTAATCCATGGTTTTCTTCTGAGCTGTCTTGTATTATTTCACGGCAGTAATCTAGCCTGGGCTAAAACAAGGAAATCATGTTCTGATGCTGATTGGTTTATTTTTAGGCAGTTATGAAACCAGTGTTCTTTTCTTCTCAGGAAGATCAAGTCTGAATATTTTATGTCTGTTACCACTGATGACCCTGAATGACCCTAGAAAGTTCCGAAGGCTAAAAAAGTCTATGTCTGGTCACAGTAATGTTAATGAATTACCGTCAAGTGTTTTGAAGGACTCTGTTGCTGTATATGACAAAACTGAAATGCTGAATTGTTTCAATGAGCACTTTGTTATCATCTGGTAGGCTTGTTTGGTTCAGTGTCATTATGATCTCTAGTCATTGTGATCTGTAGTCATTGTGATCTGTAGTTATTGTGATCTCTAGTCATTGTGATCTGTAGTCATTGTGATCGGTAGTCATTGCGATCTGTAGTCATTGTGATCTGTAGTCATTAAGATCGGTAGTCATTGTGATCGGTAGTCATTACGATCTGTAGTCATTGTGATCTGTAGTCATTGTGGATCTGTAGTCATTGCGATCTGTAATCATTGTGATCTGTAGTCATTGATCTGTAGTCATTGTGATCGGTAGTCATTGTGATCTGTAGAGTTGCTATTTTCTCAAGTTTTCTGTCAGATAACTCGTGACTCCCTGGATGTGTCATTATATTAATTAACTCTGGTCTAATCAACAAATATGATAGTCAGATTAAAAAAGGTTAAGGGTACAAGACTGTGTACATATCTGGCTGTGTTGGAAAAATCACTACATTTCCCATCAAACCAAGTGGCTGCCCGTTGTCACAGTTACAAGCAGAACCAATCAGAAAACGTCAGCTGACCCTATGCCTAGCCGCCGGTGAATCTCAAAACTGAACTGAACAATGATGCCTCGAACCTGTCCTGGACTATTCAACAAAACAATTCAACAATACACAGTTTTTTTCCATCAAATTTCTTAGTTATACGATTGTAGTTTTTTACTTTTGAAGTTGAGGGTGCATTATTTAGGATGTTTGGCAATGAGGACAAAACTATCACAGTTCAGCTAGCCACCCTAGTTTAGCTAGGGAAAACCGGGACTCCTCCTCTTCACCAGGGTAGCCTCCTCCTCCTCACCAGGATATCCTCCTCCTCACCAGGGTATCCTCCTCCTCACCAGGGTAGCCTCCCCTCCTCACCACGGCAGACTCCTCCTCACCACGGTAGACTCTCCTCCTCACCACGGTAGCCTCCTCCTCCTCACCAGGGTAGACTCCTCCTCACCACAGTAGACTCCTCCCCTCTTCACCACGGTAGACTCCTCCTCCTCACCACGGTAGACTCCTCCTCCTAACCACACGATAGACTCCTCCTTCTCACCACGATAGACTCCTCCTTCTCACCACAATAGACTCCTCCTCCTCCCACGGTAGACTCCTCCCCTCCTCACCACGGTGAGACTCCTCCTCCCTCACCACTCTATAAAGTCTCATCCTGCTTTTAAATACATATTACTTTTCCTAATAATAAAATTAGAAATGAATTAGAAAGAGGCAAATGGGCAGATATAGAATTCACTTTCATGCCCTTCCCCAGCCATAGAGAGATCCTATTAAATTACTAGAGGGGTTATGTCATCACCCTTCCCAGCGCTGTCTCATAAATATAAGGACTACTATTTAAAATAGGGCTTTTATAAATGGTGCTCGTTTGTCAAGAAGACCTTACCTGAACGGCTAGTTCGGTCACTGGGCAGTTGCTCTCTGAAAATGTTTGGCTTTTTAGGTCTACGTCAGGTCTCTCGTCCGATACAAGACCTTTTCAGACGTTCTAGTCTTTCTGTTGAAATATGAAAGTTTGAAAATAATTGTGGGTTTAAATCTAATGCTCACATGCAGATACAACATCATGTTTGAGGGGCTTGAAAGAGCTCTTCAGAGGAAGATAGTAGCTAAACCCATTGAAATAGAACTAGTGAAGAGCCCTTCAGGAAGATAGCAACTAAACCCATTGAAATAGAACTAGTGAAGAGCCCTTCAGAGGAAGATAGCAGCAAAACCCATTGAAATATAACTAGTGAAGAGCCCTTCAGAGGAAGATAGCAGCTAAACCCATTGAAATAGAACCAGTGAAGAGCCCTTCAGAGGAAGATAGCAGCTAAACCCATTGAAATAGAACTAGTGAAGAAGTCCTTCAGAGGAAGATAGCAGCTAAACCCATTGAAATAGAACTAGTGAAGAGCCCTTCAGAGGAAGATAGCAGCTAAACCCATTGGAAATAGAACTAGTGAAGAGCCTTCAGAGAAGATAGCAGCTAATCCCATTGAAATAGAACTAGTGAAGAGCCCTTCAGAGGAAGATAGCAGCTAAACCCATTGAAATAGAACTAGTGAAGAGTCCTTCAGAGGAAGATAGCAGCTAAACCCATTGAAATAGAACTAGTGAAGAGCCCTTCAGTGGAAGATAGCAGCTAAACCCATTGAAATAGAACTAGTGAAGAGCCCTTCAGAGGAAGATAGCAGCTAAACCCATTGAAATAGAACTAGTGAAGAGTCCTTCAGAGGAAGATAGCAGCTAAACCTATTGAAATAGAACTTGTGAAGAGCCCTTCAGAGGAAGATAGCAGCTAAACCCATTGAAATAGAACTAGTGAAGAGTCCTTCAGAGGAAGATAGCAGCTAAACCCATTGAAATAGAACTAGTGAGAAGAGTCCTTCAGAGGAAGATAGCAGCTAAACCCATTGAAATAGAACGAAGAGTAAGAGGAGATCCTTGATAGCAGTTAGAATTCCCCTTTCTTCTTCCTCCTCCTCTTCCTCCTCCTCTTCCTCCTCCTATGACCTTATCCACCTCCACCAAGTCCTCCTCTTTTCTCTAACGAAATAAACTTTTCTCTCAGCATTCAGATTCATTTATCAGTTTGTTCTAACAGAGTCCCTGCCCTTGTGTGGTGCCCCCCCCCCCCGGCAGGTTAAAACCCTGTTAATTCCTGGTGAAAGAATAGCCTGCCCAAGGTTCTGTTCCAAGGTTCTGTAGGGTCCAAATGGAATCCTAGATGAAAGAGAGGACAGTGGGGGGGGGGGCAGGTGAAACATTAATTGTCATTAAAAATGCACAGTCAGGCTGCAGTGTTAATGCTGGCCTTACGCTTATCCTACATTAACCATTCTACTCTGCACTGCAGGCCGGACAGACCGATCATTGGAGAAGCTCAATAAATCACTGGCTGAGTCCCAAGGGCCCATAAAGCTCTGGTCTAAAGTTGTGTACTGTATAGGGAATAGAGTGCCATTTAGGAAGCACACTAGATCCCCTTCTTTAGAGGATTAGAAATGAACCCTTTAAACGCCAGCATGACCTCCTCCTTCAATATCTTTTTATTTATATCTGACTTAGCAGACGCCTCTGTCAACAAAAGGAACAGTCAGTGGATGTAATTTACCAGGATGTTTGTTTAACCTTTACGTGTGTGTGTGTGTGTGGAGACCTGTGGGATTTGAACCCACATCCACGACCTTGGTGTTGCTGACGCCACACAGAACCACATCTTCTCTGATGTGAGGTTGATCATGGTTTGGATATACTGTGTATTGTATGGGTGGGAAGCTACTTTCGGTCTCTGTGATGGAGAGAGAGGGACATGGGTTCATTTTGGTGGAGGATGTGTCAGTATCATGTGCTTCAAATACTGTGAGTTGTGGTACTGTTTCGTCAGTTTGTCTCCATCACGTGTGTGTGTGTGTGTGTGTGTGTGTGTGTGTGTGTGTGTGTGTGTGTGTGTGTGTGTGTGTGTGTGTGTGTGTGTGTGTGTGTGTGTGTGTGTGTGTGTGTGTGTGTGTGTGTGTGTGTGTGTGTGTGTGTGTGTGTGTGTGTGTGTGTGTGTGTGTGTGTGTCTGTCGTGTGTGTGTGTGTCAGTGTGTCCCAGTGGCAGGTATGGGAAGGCCAGTGCAGAGCTGTGTATGTGTAGTAACAACGGACCTGTAACCCCATCGATGGCTCCTGTCAGTGCTACCCAGGATGACTTGAGAGGACTGCTCTGCTGTAGGAGCTCCTGTTCACAACGGAGAGGACTGCTCTAAAGGTAGGAGCTCCTGTTCACAACGGAGAGGACTGCCTTAAAGGTAGGAGCTCCTTGTTCACAAACGGAGAGGACTGCTCTAAAGGTGCAGGGAGCCCCTGTTCACAACGGAGAGGACTGCTCTAAAGGCAGGAGCCCTGTTCACAACGGAGAGGGGACCGTTTCAAAGACTGTCCTCTGATCTACTGTAGTACTCCACTGTATTCCAGACTGTCCTCTGATCTACTGTAGTACTCTACTGTATTCCAGACTGTCCTCTGATCTACTGTAGTACTCACTGTATTCAGACTGTCCTCTGATCTACTGTAGTACTCACTGTATTCCAGACTGTCCTCTGATCTACAGTACTCAATGTATTCCAGACTGTCCTCTGATCTACTGTAGTTCCCCACTACGGAGACATGGGGCTATTAAGGCTAGATAGCGGATAGATGGAGGCATCACATTTCTCCAGTCCACTTTTGATGAAATGTAATCATTAATTTTCAGTCAGAGATGGGCTACGGTCATGA
>NW_027009252.1:0-17500 GCF_036934945.1 Oncorhynchus masou masou | reverse complement strand
ACAGTATTTGATCCAGGTCTGGTGTTTATTACAGTATTTGATCCAGGTCTGGTGTTTATTACAGTATTTGATCCAGGTCTGGTGTTTACTACAGTATTTGATCCAGGTCTGGTGTTTATTACAGTATTTGATCCAGGTCTGGTGTTTATTACAGTATTTGATCCAGGTCTGGTGTTTATTACAGCATTTGATCCAGGTCTGGTGTTTATTACAGTATGTATTTGATCCAGGTCTGGTGTTTATTACAGTATTTGATCCAGGTCTGGTGTTTACTACAGTATTTTATCCAGGTCTGGTGTTTATTACAGTATTTGATCCAGGTCTGGTGTTTATTACATTATTTGATCCAGGTCTGGTGTTTATTACAGTATTTGATCCAGGTCTGGTGTTTATTACAGTATTTGATCCAGGTCTGGTGTTTATTACAGTATTTGATCCAGGTCTGGTGTTTATTACAGTATTTATCCAGGTCTGGTGTTTATTACAGTATTTGATCCAGGTCTGGTGTTTATTACAGTATTTGATCCAGGTCTGGTGTTTATTACAGTATTTGATCCAGGTCTGGTGTTTACTACAGTATTTGATCCAGGTCTGGTGTTTACTACAGTATTTGATCAGGTCTGGTGTTTATTACAGTATTTGATCCAGGTCTGGTGTTTATTACAGTATTTGACTACCCAGGTCTGGTGTTTATTACAGTATTTGATCCAGGTCTGGTGTTTATTACAGTATTTGATCCAGGTCTGGTGTTTATTCAGTATTTGATCCAGGTCTGGTGTTTATTACAGTATTTGATCCAGGTCTGGTGTTTATTACAGTATTTTATCCAGGTCTGGTGTTTATTACAGTATTTGATCCAGGTCTGGTGTTTATTACATTATTTGATCCAGGTCTGGTGTTTATTACAGTATTTGATCCAGGTCTGGTGTTTATTACAGTATTTGATCCAGGTCTGGTGTTTATTACAGTATTTGATCCAGGTCTGGTGTTTATTACAGTATTTGATCCAGGTCTGGTGTTTATTACAGTATGTATTTGATCCAGGTCTGGTGTTTATTACAGTATTTGATCCAGGTCTGGTATTTATTACAGTATTTGATCCAGGTCTGGTGTTTATTACAGTATGTATTTGATCCAGGTCTGGTGTTTATTACAGTATCTGATCCAGGTCTGAAGCTTTTATTACATTATTTGATCCAGGTCTGGTGTTTATTACAGTATTTGATCCAGGTCTGGTGTTTATTACATTATTTGATCCAGGTCTGGTGTTTATTACATTATTTGATCCAGGTCTGGTGTTTATTACAGTATTTGATCCAGGTCTGGTGTTTATTACAGTATTTGATCCAGGTCTGGTTTTTACATTATTTGATCCAGGTCTGGTGTTTATTACAGTATTTGATCCAGGTCTGGTATTTATTACAGTATTTGATCCAGGTCTGGTGTTTATTACAGTATTTGATCCAGGTCTGGTGTTTATTACAGTATTTGATCCAGGTCAGGTGTTTATTACATTATTTGATCCAGGTCTGGTGTTTATTACAGTATTATTTGATCCAGGTCTGGTGTTTATTATGGTATTCCATCCAGGTCTGGTGTTTATTACATTATTTGATCAGGTCTGCGTTTTATTACAGTATTTGATCCAGGTCTGGTGTTTATTACAGTATTTGATCTAGGTCTGGTGTTTATTACATTATTTGATCCAGGTCTGGTGTTTACTACAGTATTTGATCCAGGTCTGGTGTTTACTACAGTATTTGATCCAGGTCTGGTGTTTACTACAGTATTTGATCCAGGTCTGGTGTTTACTACAGTATTTCTGATCCAGGTCTGGTGTTTATTACAGTATTTGATCCAGGTCTGGTGTTTATTACAGTATTTTTGATCCAGGTCTGGTGTTTATTACAGTATTTGATCAGGTCTGGTGTTTATTACAGTATTTGATCCAGGTCTGGTGTTTATTACAGTATTTGATCCAGGTCTGGTGTTTATTACAGTATTTGATCTAGGTCTGGTGTTTATTACAGTATTTGATCCAGGTCTGGTGTTTACTACAGTATTTGATCCAGGTCTGGTGTTTATTACAGTATTTTTGATCCAGGTCTGGTGTTTATTACAGTATTTGATCCAGGTCTGGTGTTTATTACAGTATTTGATCCAGGTCTGGTGTTTATTACAGTATTTGATCCAGGTCTGGTGTTTATTACAGTATTTGATCCAGGTCTGGTGTTTACTACAGTATTTGATCCAGGTCTGGTGTTTACTACAGTATTTGATCCTGGTCTGGTGTTTATTACAGTATTTGATCCAGGTCTGGTGTTTATTACAGTATTTGATCCAGGTCTGGGTGTTTATTACAGTATTTGATCCAGGTCTGGTGTTTATTACAGTATTTGATCCAGGTCTGGTGTTTATTACAGTATGTTTTCTGATCCAGGTCTGGTGTTTATTGCAGTATTTGATCCAGGTCTGGTGTTTATTACAGTATTTGATCCAGGTCTGGTGTTTATTACAGTATTTGATCCTGGTCTGGTGTTTATTACAGTATTTGATCCAGGTCTGGTGTTTATTACAGTATTTGATCCAGGTCTGGTGTTTATTACAGTATTTGATCCAGGTCTGGTGTTTATTACAGTATTTGATCCAGGTCTGGTGTTTATTACAGTATGTATTTGATCCAGGTCTGGTGTTTATTACAGTATTTGATCCAGGTCTGGTGTTTATTACAGTATTTGATCCAGGTCTGGTGTTTATTACAGTATTTGATCCAGGTCTGGTGTTTATTACAGTATTTGATCCAGGTCTGGTGTTTATTATCCAGTATTTTATACAGTATTTGATCAGTATTTGATCCAGGTCTGGTGTTTATTACAGTATTTGATCCAGGTCTGGTGTTTATTACAGTATTTGATCCAGGTCTGGTGTTTATTACAGTATTTGATCCAGGTCTGGTGTTTATTACAGTATTTGATCCAGGTCTGGTGTTTACTACAGTATTTGATCCAGGTCTGGTGTTTATTACAGTATTTGATCCAGGTCTGGTGTTTATTACAGTATTTGATCCAGGTCTGGTGTTTATTACAGTATTTGATCCAGGTCTGGTGTTTATTACAGTATTTGATCCAGGTCTGGTGTTTATTACAGTATGTATTTGATCCAGGTCTGGTGTTTATTACAGTATTTGATCCAGGTCTGGTGTTTACTACAGTATTTGATCCAGGTCTGGTGTTTATTACAGTATTTGATCCAGGTCTGGTGTTTATTACATTATTTGATCCAGGTCTGGTGTTTATTACAGTATTTGATCCAGGTCTGGTGTTTATTACAGTATTTGATCCAGGTCTGGTGTTTATTACAGTATTTGATCCAGGTCTGGTGTTTATTACAGTATTTGATCCAGGTCTGGTGTTTACTACAGTATTTGATCCAGGTCTGGTGTTTATTACAGTATTTGATCCAGGTCTGGTGTTTATTACAGTATTTGATCCAGGTCTGGTGTTTATTACAGTATTTGATCCAGGTCTGGTGTTTATTACAGTATGTATTTGATCCAGGTCTGGTGTTTATTACAGTATTTGATCCAGGTCTGGTGTTTATTACAGTATTTGATCCAGGTCTGGTGTTTACAGTATTTGATCCAGGTCTGGTGTTTACTACAATTTGATCCAGGTCTGGTGTTTATTACAGTATTTGATCCAGGTCTGGTGTTTATTACAGTATTATTTGATCCAGGTCTGGTGTTTATTACAGTATTTGATCCAGGTCTGGTGTTTATTACAGTATTTGATCCAGGTCTGGTGTTTATTACATTATTTGATCCAGGTCTGGTTTACTACAGTATTTGATCTAGGTCTGGTGTTTATTTGATCCAGGTCTGGTGTTTACTACTGATATTTGATCCAGGTCTGGTGTTTACTACAGTATTTGATCCAGGTCTGGTGTTTATTACAGTATTTGATCCAGGTCTGGTGTTTATTACAGCATGTACGATCCAGGTCTGTGTTTATTACAGTATTTGATCCAGGTCTGGTGTTTATTACAGTATTTGATCCAGGTCTGGTGTTTACTACAGTATTTGATCCAGGTCTGGTGTTTACTATGCATTTGATCCAGGTCTGGTGTTTATTACAGTATTTGATCCAGGTCTGGTGTTTACTACAGTATTTGATCCAGGTCTGGTGTTTACTACAGTATTTGATCCAGGTCTGGTGTTTATTACAGTATTTGATCCAGGTCTGGTGTTTATTACAGTATTTGATCCAGGTCTGGTGTTTATTACAGTATTTGATCCAGGTCTGGTGTTTATTACAGTATTTGATCCAGGTCTGGTGTTTATTACAGTATTTGATCCAGGTCTGGTGTTTATTACAGTATTTGATCCAGGTCTGGTGTTTATTACAGTATTTGATCCAGGTCTGGTGTTTATTACAGTATTTGATCCAGGTCTGGTGTTTATTACAGTATTTGATCCAGGTCTGGTGTTTACTACAGTATTTGATCCAGGTCTGGTGTTTATTACAGTATTTGATCCAGGTCTGGTGTTTATTACAGTATTTGATCCAGGTCTGGTGTTTATTACAGTATTTGATCCAGGTCTGGTGTTTATTACAGTATTTGATCCAGGTCTGGTGTTTATTACAGTATTTGATCCAGGTCTGGTGTTTACTACAGCATTTGATCCAGGTCTGGTGTTTACTACAGTATTTGATTCAGGTCTGGTGTTTATTACATTTGATCCAGGTCTGGTGTTTATTGGCAGCATTTGATCCAGGTCTGGTGTTTACTACAGTATTTGATCCAGGTCTGGTGTTTATTACAGTATTTGATCCAGGTCTGGTGTTTACTACAGTATTTGATCCATTCGGGTGTTTATTGTATTGACCAGGTCTCAAGTTTATTACAGTATTTGATCCAGGTCTGTTTATTGGCAGTATTTGATCCAGGTCTGGTGTTTATTATGCAGTATTTGATCCAGGTCTGGTGTTTATTACAGTATTTGATCCAGGTCTGGTGTTTATTACAGTATTTGATCCAGGTCTGGTGTTTATTACAGTATTTGATCCAGGTCTGGTGTTTACTACAGTATTTGATCCAGGTCTGGTGTTTATTACAGTATTTGATCCGGGTCTGGTGTTTATTACAGTATTTGATCCAGGTCTGGTGTTTATTACAGTATTTGATCCAGGTCTGGTGTTTATTACAGTATTTGATCCAGGTCTGGTTTTATTACAGTATGTATTTGATCCAGGTCTGGTGTTTATTACAGTATTTGATCCAGGTCTGGTGTTTACTACAGACGGATCCAGGTCTGGTGTTTATTATGTATTTGATCCAGGTCTGGTGTTTATTACATTATTTGATCCAGGTCTGGTGTTTATTACAGTATTTGATCCAGGTCTGTTTATTACATTATTTGATCGTTTATTACAGGTATTTTTGATATCTGATCCAGGTCTGGTGTTTTATTATTATTTGAAGTCCAGGTCTGGTGTTTACTTTTTGGATCCAGGTCTGGTGTTTATTACAGTATTTGATCCAGGTCTGGTGTTTATTACAGCCAGGTCTGGTGTTTATTTTTTGATCCAGGTCTGGTGTTTATTATAGTATTTGATCCAGGTCTGGTATTTATTACAGTATTTGATCCAGGTCTGGTGTTTATTACAGTATTTGATCCAGGTCTGGTGTTTATTACAGTATCTGATCCAGGTCCAGGTCTGGTGTTTATTACAGTATTTGATCCAGGTCTGGTGTTTATTACAGTATTTGATCCAGGTATGGTGTTTATTACAGTCTGTGGTGTTTATCTGATCCAGGTCTGGTGTTTATTACATTATTTGATCCAGGTCTGGTGTTTACTACAGTATTTGATCCAGGTCTGGGTGTTTATTACAGTATTTGATCCAGGTCTGGTGTTTATTACATTATTTGATCTAGGTCTGTGTTTATTACAGTATTTGGATTCAGGTCTGGTGTTTATTACAGTATTTGATCCAGGTCTGGTGTTTACTACAGTATTTGATCCAGGTCTGGTGTTATTACAGCATTTGATCCAGGTCTGGTGTTTTATTACAGTATTTGATCCAGGTCTGGTGTTTATTATGTAGTATTTGATCCAGGTCTGGTGTTTATTACAGTATTTGATCCAGGTCTGGTGTTTATTACAGTATTTGATCCAGGTCTGGTGTTTATTACAGTATTTGATCCAGGTCTGGTGTTTATTACAGTATTTGATCTAGGTCTGGTGTTTATTATTTGATCCAGGTCTGGTGTTTACTTGATTTGATCCAGGTCTGGTGTTTACTACAGTATTTGATCCAGGGTCTGGTATTTATTACAGTATTTGATCCAGGTCTGGTGTTTACTACAGTATTTGATCCCGGGTCTGGTGTTTATTACAGTATTTGATCCAGGTCTGGTGTTTATTACAGTATTTGATCCAGGTCTGGTGTTTTGATCCTAGGTCTGGTAAGTGTTTTGATCTCCTGGTCTGGTGTTTATTACAGTATCCAGGCCTTGATTTGATCCAGGTCTGGTGTTTATTACAGTATTTGATCCAGGTCTGGTGTTTATTACAGTATTTGATCCAGGTCTGGTGTTTATTACAGTATTTGATCCAGGTCTGGTGTTTACTACAGTATTTGATCCAGGTCTGGTGTTTATCCAGGTACTAGTATTTGATCCAGGTCTGGTGTTTATTACAGTATTTGATCCAGGTCTGGTGTTTATTACAGTATTTGATCCAGGTCTGGTGTTTACTTACAGGTATTATAGTATTTGATCCAGGTCTGGTGTTTATTGAGGCAGTATTTGATCCAGGTCTGGTGTTTATTACAGTATTTGATCCAGGTCTGGTGTTTATTACATTATTTGATCCAGGTCTGGTGTTTATTACAGTATTTGATCCAGGTCTGGTGTTTATTTGGATCCAGGTCTGGTGTTTACTACAGTATTTGATCCAGGTCTGGTGTATTTGATCCAGGTCTGGTGTTTATTACATTTATTTGATCCAGGTCTGGTGTTTATTACAGTATTTGATCCAGGTCTGGTGTTTATTACAGTATTTGATCCAGGTCTGGTGTTTATTACAGTATTTGGATCCAGGTCTGGTGTTTATTACAGTATCTGATCCAGGTCTGGTGTTTATTACATTATTTGATCCAGGTCTGGTGTTTATTACAGTATTTGATCCAGGTATGGTGTTTATTACAGTATCTGATCCAGGTCTGGTGTTTATTTATTTGATCCAGGTCTGGTGTTTATTACAGTATTTGATCCAGGTCTGGTGTTTATTGCAGTATCTGATCAGGTCTGGTGTTTATTACAGTATTTGATCCAGGTCTGGTGTTTACTGCAGTATTACAGTGATCCAGGTCTGGTGTTTATTACAGTATTGATCCAGGTCTGGTGTTTATTACAGTATCTGATCCAGGTATTACATTATTTGATCCAGGTCTGGTGTTTACTACAGTATTTGATCCAGGTCTGGTGTTTATTACAGTATTTGATCCAGGTCTGGTGTTTATTACATTATTTGATCCAGGTCTGGTGTTTATACAGTATTTGATCCAGGTCTGGTGTTTATTACAGTATTTGATCCAAGTCTGGTGTTTATTACATTATTTGATCCATTTTTGAGTATTTGATCCAGGTATGGTGTTTATTACAGTATTTGATCCAGGTCTGGTGTTTATTACAGTATTTGATCCAGGTCTGGTGTTTATTACAGTATTTGATTAGCCCAGGTCTGGTGTTTATTACAGTATTTTTTGATCCAGGTCTGGTGTTTATTACAGTATCTGATCCAGGTCTGGTGTTTATTACATTATTTGATCCAGGTCTGGTGTTTACTACAGTATTTGATCCAGGTCTGGTGTTTATTTTGATCCAGGTCTGGTGTTTATTTGATCCAGGTCTGGTGTTTATTACAGTATTTGATCCAGGTCTGGTGTTTACTACAGTATTTGATCCAGGTCTGGTGTTTACTACAGTATTTGATCCAGGTCTGGTGTTTATTACAGTATTTGATCCAGGTCTGGTGTTTACTACAGTATTTGATCCAGGTCTGGTGTTTACTACAGTATTTGATTCAGGTCTGGTGTTTATTACAGTGATTTGATCCAGGTCTGGTGTTTATTACAGTATTTGATCCAGGTCTGGTGTTTACTACAGTATTTGATCCAGGTCTGGTGTTTATTACAGCATTTGATCCAGGTCTGGTGTTTATCCCAGGTCTGGTGTTTACTAAGGTATTTGATCCAGGAATGGTGTTTATTTATTTGATCCAGGTCTGGTGTTTATTACAGTATTTGATCCAGGTCTGGTGTTTATTACAGTATTTGATCCAGGTCTGGGTGTTTATTACAGTATTTATCCAGGTCTGGTGTTTATTACAGTATCTGATCCAGGTCTGGTTTATTACAGTTTTTATCCAGGTCTGGTGTTTACTACAGTATCTGATCCAGGTCTGGTGTTTATTACAGTATTTTGATCCAGGTCTGGTGTTTATTACAGTATTTGATCCAGGTCTGGTGTTTATTACAGTATTTGATCCAGGTCTGGTGTTTACTACAGTATTTGATCCAGGTCTGTGTTTACAGTATTTGATCCAGGTCTGGTGTTTATTACAGTATTTGATCCAGGTCTGGTGTTTACTACAGTATTTGATCCAGGTCTGGTGTTTATTGCAGTATTTGATCTTAGGTCTGGTGTTTACTACAGTATCTGATCCAGGTCTGGTGTTTCTGTGTGTATTAATGGTGATCTGTGTTAGTGTTTATTGTGTCTATAAATGCCCCCCTCTCTATTCAGCTGCCTGATGATGGAGGAGCTGAATCCTTACACTAAGATCAGCCCCGGCCTTGGCATCAGAGCACCAGTCATGAAGAAGCAGCTGTCATGGGCATCATCTTCCTCCTCCTCTTCATCATGACCGTTTTGGGGGTGGTGGTGTGGTGGCATCACCAGAGAGAGAAAGGAGGAGCCTTTGTGCCCAGTGTGTCCTACAGCCCTGCCCTGAGGATCAGCAGCCAGGGTTACTCCCTCTCTGGTGAGACGCTCCAGACTCTACCACTTAGTCGTGTTAACTAAGTCAGTCAGGGTTACTCCCTCTCTGGTGAGACGCTCCAGACTCTACCACTTAGTCGTGTTAACTAAGTCAGTCAGGGTTACTCCCTCTCTGGTGAGACGCCTCCAGACTCTACCACTTAGTCATGTTAACTAAGTCAGTCAGGGTTACTCCTCTCTGGTGAGACGCTCCAGACTCTACCACTTAGTCATGTTAACTAAGTCAGTCAGGGTTACTCCCTCTCGGTGAGACGCTCCAGACTCTACCACTTAGTCATGTTAACTAAGTCAGTCAGGGTTACTCCTCTCTGGTGAGACGCTCCAGACTCTACCACTTAGTCATGTTAACTAAGTCAGTCAGGGTTACTCCTCTCTGGTGAGACGCTCCAGACTCTACCACTTAGTCGTGTTAACTAAGTCAGCCAGGGTTACTCCCTCTCTGGTGAGACACTCCAGACTCTACCACTTAGTCGTGTTAACTAAGTCAGTCAGGGTTACTCCCTCTCTGGTGAGACGCCTCCAGACTCTACCACTTAGTCATGTTAACTAAGTCAGTCAGGGTTACTCCCTCTCTGGTGAGACGCTCCAGACTCTACCACTTAGTCATGTTAACTAAGTCAGTCAGGGCTACTCCCTCTCTGGTGAGGCGCTCCAGACTCTACCACTTAGTCATGTTAACTAAGTCAGCCAGGGTTACTCCCTCTCTGGTGAGACACTCCAGACTCTACCACTTAGTCGTGTTAACTAAGTCAGTCAGGGTTACTCCCTCTCTGGTGAGACGCTCCAGACTCTACCACTTAGTCATGTTAACTAAGTCAGTCAGGGTTACTCCCTCTCTGGTGAGGCGCTCCAGACTCTACCACTTAGTCATGTTAACTAAGTCAGCCAGGGTTACTCCTCTCTGGTGAGACGCTCCAGACTCTACCACTTAGTCATGTTAACTAAGTCAGTCAGGGTTACTCCTCTCTGGTGAGACTCTCCAGACTCTACCACTTAGTCATGTTAACTAAGTCAGCCAGGGTTACTCCTCTCTGGTGAGACACTCCAGACTCTACCACTTAGTCGTGTTAACTAAGTCAGTCAGGGTTACTCCTCTCTGGTGAGACGCTCCAGACTCTACCACTTAGTCATGTTAACTAAGTCAGTCAGGGTTACTCCCTCTGGTCTCTCTGCACAGGACTGTCTCTTTACAGTGTGGTCTCTCTCCACAGGACTGTCTCTTTACAGTGTGGTCTCTCTGCACAGGACTGTCTCTTTACAGTGTGGTCTCTCTCCACGGGACTGTCTCTTTACAGTGTGGTCTCTCTCCACAGGACTGTCTCTTTACAGTCTGGTCTCTCTCCACAGGACTGTCTCTTTACAGTGTGGTCTCTCTCCACAGGACTGTCTCTTTACAGTGTGGTCTCTCTCTCCACAGGACTGTCTCTTTACAGTGTGGTCTCTCTCCACAGGACTGTCTCTTTACAGTGTGGTCTCTCTCCACAGGACTGTCTCTTTACAGTGTGGTCTCTCTGCACAGGACTGTCTCTTTACAGTGTGGTCTCTCTCCACAGGACTGTCTCTTTACAGTGTGGTCTCTCTCCTCAGGACTGTCTCTTTACAGTGTGGTCTCTCTCTACAGGACTGTCTCTTTACAGTGTGGTCTCTCTCCACAGGACTGTCTCTTTACAGTCTGGTCTCTCTCCACAGGACTGTCTCTTTACAGTGTGGTCTCTCTCCACAGGACTGTCTCTTTACAGTGTGGTCTCTCTCTCCACAGGACTGTCTCTTTACAGTGTGGTCTCTCTCCACAGGACTGTCTCTTTACAGTGTGGTCTCTCTCCACAGGACTGTCTCTTTACAGTGTGGTCTCTCTGCACAGGACTGTCTCTTTACAGTGTGGTCTCTCTCCACAGGACTGTCTCTTTACAGTGTGGTCCTCTCCACAGGACTGTCTCTTTACAGTGTGGTCTCTCTCCACAGGACTGTCTCTTTACAGTGTGGTCTCTCTCCACAGGACTGTCTCTTTACAGTGAGGACTCTCTCTACAGGACTGTCTCTTTACAGTTTGGTCTCTCTCCACAGGACTGTCTCTTTACAGTGTGGTCTCTCTCTCCACAGGACTGTCTCTTTACAGTGTGGTCTCTCTCCACAGGACTGTCTCTTTACTGTGTGGTCTCTCTCCACAGGACTGTCTCTTTACAGTGTGGTCTCTCTCCACAGGACTGTCTCTTTACAGTTTGGTCTCTCTCCACAGCTCTCTGGGGTGATCTGACTGAAATTGGGGGTGATCTAACTAAATTCAGGGGTGATCTGACTGAACTCTCTTTCCAGCTAGATCCTCCTCTCTCTTGCTGTTTGTGTTCTCAGCAAAACTCAGCTTTCTGATGAAACCTCTGTTTTTAACAGCCTTGTATTGAAAATGTCCCGATGGAGCTGTGTGTGTGTGTGTGTGTAGAGTCCTGTGCTACAAGCTGATGTTTCCGTGGTGAGCAGGGCATCAGTGTACAGGCTTTGTTCTCCTCTCTAGACTCCTCTCCTACCATCAGCAACGTCAGTCAATGTTTCACTAATCCCACCTACCACACTCTGGGAGCATGTACCTACGCTGGCCACTACGCCAAGCCTGACAAGAAGACCAGAAGGGCCAAGGTGGGTGGCGAAGAACCTTCACTTTATTTATGCTATAAGAGTACATACAGGCAACTGCCAAAATAAAGAAAACAAAACAACATAAAAATGAATAGTTTTCACTACGAGGCAGACAGAACAGCTTCGATGCACCTGGTCATAGATTCTACAGGTGTCTGGAACTCTATTGGAGGGATGTGACATCGTTCTTCCACCAGTAAATTCAATCGTTTGGTGTTGTTGTTGATGGTGGTTGGAAAACGCTGGTCTCGGGCGCCGCTCCACAACCTCCCAGAAGTGTTCAGTTGGGTTGAGATCTGGAGACTGAGACGGCCAGGGGTATATGCTTTATTTCCTTTGTTAATGCTCATCAAACCATTCAGTGACCACTCCTGACATGTGTATGGGGCATTGTCATTGTATGGGAAAGCATAAACGCTACCATTACTATGTTAATTACTTAATTAACTCAGGAACCACACCTGTGTGGAAGCACCTGCTTTCAATATACTTTGTATCCCTCATTTACTCAAGTGTTTCCATTATTCTGGCAGTTACCTGTACATTGGCATTCTCCAAGAAACGTGTATTTTATTTGTTGGTTCTTTGTGTGTTGTTCCACGTGTAGCAGCTACTCTTCCTGTGGTCCTCATTAGCTGTTCCACGTGTAGCAGCTACTCTTCCTGTGGTCCTCATTAGCTGTTCCACGTGTAGCAGCTACTCTTCCTGTGGTCCTCATTAGCTGTTCCACGTGTAGCAGCTACTCTTCCTGTGGTCCTCATTAGCTATTCCACGTGTAGCAGCTACTCTTCCTGTGGTCCTCATTAGCTGTTCCACGTGTAGCAGCTACTCTTCCTGTGGTCCTCATTAGCTGTTCCACTTGTAGCAGCTACTCTTCCTGTGGTCCTCATTAGCTGTTCCACATGTAGCAGCTACTCTTCCTGTGGTCCTCATTAGTTGTTCCACGTGTAGCAGCTACTCTTCCTGTGGTCCTCATTAGCTGTTCCACGTGTAGCAGCTACTCTTCCTGTGGTCCTCATGAGCTGTTCCACGTGTAGCAGCTACTCTTCCTGTGGTCCTCATGAGCTGTTCCACGTGTAGCAGCTACTCTTCCTGTGGTCCTCATTAGCTGTTCCACGTGCAGCAGCTACTCTTGCTGGGGCCCTCAGTCTGTCTGTGTGTGTTTCGTTCCCAGGTGAAGGACAAGAGGTTAAACAGGAATAGTGCTCCAGAGTGGACTGCCTACTATAACCTCGATGAACTGGGTATGTCTGATGACTCCCTTATAAAACCCATTGTAAATACAAGTTGATTTGGGATTGTTTAACAAAACATTAGGAACACCTGCTGTATAGTTGGCCATATACACTGACTGTTCAAAACATTAGGAACATCTGCTGTATAGATGGCCAAAAACACTGACTGTTCAGTAGGTGTGTACCGTGTAGACAGACTCTTAGTCTGTCCCTTTAACATCTCTGTAGATGTGTACCGTGTAGACAGGCTCTTAATCTGTCCCTTTAACATCTCTGTAGGTGTGTACCGTGTAGACAGGCTCTTAATCTGTCCCTTTAACATCTGTAGGTGTGTACCGTGTAGACAGGCTCTTAATCTGTCCTTTAACATCTCTGTAGGTGTGTACCAGTGTGAGACAGGCTCTTAATCTGTCCCTTTAACATCTCTGTAGGTGTGTACCCGTGTAGACAGGCTCTTAATCTGTCCCTTTAACATCTCTGTAGGTGTGTACCGTGTAGACAGGCTCTTAATCTGTCCCTTTAACATCTGTAGGTGTGTACCGTGTAGACAGGCTCTTAATCTGTCCCTTTAACATCTCTGTAGGTGTGTACCGTGTAGACAGACTCTTAATCTGTCCCTTTAACATCTCTGTAGGTGTGTACCGTGTAGACAGGCTCTTAATCTGTCCCTTTAACATCTCTGTAGGTGTGTACCGTGTAGACAGGCTCTAATCTGTCCCTTTAACATCTCTGTAGGTGTGTACCGTAGACAGACTCTTAATCTGTCCCTTTAACATCTCTGCACCTGTCAGGCTCTTTAACATCTCTGGGGTGTACCGTGTAGACAGACTCTTAATCTGTCCCTTCCCCAACATCTCTGTAGGTGTGTACCGTGTAGACAGGCGCTACCATGAACAGTACTACAGAGGTAGAGTATGAGACTCCACTATGTCCTTATGAAGAAACCAGCTCATGTGACAGAGTGGTTGGTCTATGTTCCAAGGACTTTCCTGCACTGTAGTGTGTGACTGCATGTGTGCTGTGTGTGTGTGTTTGTGTCAGAGTAACAGACGGAGGCAGAAGTGGAAGTGTGCCCAATTTGACTGGAGCGCAGCGGAGCGAGTTTCCCAAAGGCTGGAACGCCGGCTTTCTCGCCCGCTCCAGTTTCGCTCCAGTACCTCTCCAGCAGCGCTCACTTCATGAGCTCAGGGCATGCCTGTCCCAGCATGCATTTGTATAGTCTACTTGTGTGCTGCTATAGCCTCTTGCTTTAGCTACTGTCATGGAGTGTTTTCATAAAGAAATGGATAAAACACACAGGTGCAAAATCACTTACAAAGATGAGGAGGAACCAAGAGCAAGAGAATGAGTGTGGTGATGTAGTGTCCACAACTAAAGAAGAGAGGGAGTGTGGTGATGTAGTGTCCACTACTAAAGAAGAGAGGGAGTGTGGTGATGTAGTGTCCACTACTAAAGAAGAGAGGGAGTGTGGTGATGTAGTGTGGTGATGTAGTGTCCACTACTAAAGAAGAGAGGGAGTGTGGTGATGTAGTGTCCACTACTAAAGAAGAGAGGGAGTGTGGTGATGTAGTGTCCACTACTAAAGAAGAGAGGGAGTGTGGTGATGTAGTGTGGTGATGTAGTGTCCACTACTAAAGAAGAGAGGGAGTGTGGTGATGTAGTGTCCACTACTAAAGAAGAGAGGGAGTGTGGTGATGTAGTGTCCACTACTAAAGAAGAGAGGGAGTGTGGTGATGTAGTGTCCACAACTAAAGAAGAGAGGGAGTGTGGTGATGTAGTGTCCACTACTAAAGAAGAGAGGGAGTGTGGTGATGTAGTGTGGTGATGTAGTGTCCACAACTAAAGAAGAGAGGGAGTGTGGTGATGTAGTGTCCACTACTAAAGAAGAGAGGGAGTGTGGTGATGTAGTGTGGTGATGTAGTGTCCACAACTAAAGAAGAGAGGGAGTGTGGTGATGTAGTGTCCACTACTAAAGAAGAGAGGGAGTGTGGTGATGTAGTGTCCACAACTAAAGAAGAGAGGGAGTGTGGTGATGTAGTGTCCACAACTAAAGAAGAGAGGGAGTGTGGTGATGTAGTGTCCACAACTAAAGAAGAGAGGGAGTGTGTTGATGTAGTGTCCACAACTAAAGAAGAGAGGGAGTGTGGTGATGTAGTGTCCACAACTAAAGAAGAGAGGGAGTGTGGTGATGTAGTGTCCACAACTAAAGAAGAGAGGGAGTGTGGTGATGTAGTGTCCACAACTAAAGAAGAGAGGGAGTGTGGTGATGTAGTGTCCACAACTAAAGAAGAGAGGGAGTGTGGTGATGTAGTGTCCACAACTAAAAAAAGAGGGAGTGTGGTGATGTAGTGTCCACTACTAAAGAAGAGAGGGGAGTGTGGTGATGTAGTGTCCACAACTAAAAAAGAGAGGGAGTGTGGTGATGTAGTGTCCACAACTAAAGAAGAGAGGGAGTGTGGTGTTGTAGTGTCCACAACTAAAGAAGAGAGGTAGTGTGGTGATGTAGTGTCCACAACTAAAGAAGAGAGGGAGTGTGGTGATGTAGTGTCCACAACTAAAGAAGAGAGGGAGTGTGGTGATGTAGTGTCCACAACTAAAGAAGAGAGGTAGTGTGGTGGTGTAGTGTCCACAACTAAAGAAGAGAGGGAGTGTGGTGATGTAGTGTCCACAACTAAAGAAGAGAGGGAGTGTGGTGATGTAGTGTCCACTACTAAAGAAGAGAGGAGTGTGGTGATGTAGTGTCCACAACTAAAGAAGAGAGGGAGTGTGGTGATGTAGTGTCCACAACTAAAGAAGAGAGGGAGTGTGGTGATGTAGTGTCCACAACTAAAGAAGAGAGGGAGTGTGGTGATGTAGTGTCCACAACTAAAGAAGAGAGGGAGTGTGGTGATGTAGTGTGGTGATGTAGTGTCCACAACTAAAGAAGAGAGGGAGTGTGGTGATGTAGTGTCCACAACTAAAGAAGAGAGGGAGTGTGGTGATGTAGTGTCCACAACTAAAAAAAAGAGGGAGTGTGGTGATGTAGTGTCCACTACTAAAGAAGAGAGGGAGTGTGGTGATGTAGTGTCCACAACTAAAGAAGTGAGGAAGTGTGGTGATGTAGTGTGGTGATGTAGTGTCCACAACTAAAGAAGAGAGGGAGTGTGGTGATGTAGTGTCCACAACTAAAGAAGAGAGGGAGTGTGGTGATGTAGTGTGGTGATGTAGTGTGGTGATGTGTCCACAACTAAAGAAGTGAGGGAGTGTGGTGATGTAGTGTGGTGATGTAGTGTCCACAACTAAAGAAGAGAGGGAGTGTGGTGATGTAGTGTGGTGATGTAGTGTGGTGATGTAGTGTCCACAACTAAAGAAGTGAGGGAGTGTGGTGATGTAGTGTGGTGATGTAGTGTCCACAACTAAAGAAGAGAGGGAGTGTGGTGATGTAGTGTGGTGATGTAGTGTGGTGATGTGTCCACAACTAAAGAAGTGAGGGAGTGTGGTCATGTAGTGTGGTGATGTAGTGTCCACAACTAAAGAAGAGAGGGAGTGTGGTGATGTAGTGTGGTGATGTAGTGTGGTGATGTAGTGTCCACAACTGAAGAAGTGTGGGAGTGTGGTGATTTAGTGTGGTGATGTAGTGTCCACAACTAAAGAAGAGAGGGAGTGTGGTGATGTAGTGTCCACAACTAAAGAAGAGAGGGAGTGTGGTGATGTAGTGTCCACAACTAAAGAAGAGAGGTAGTGTGGTGATGTAGTGTCCACAACTAAAGAAGAGAGGGAGTGTGGTGATGTAGTGTCCACAACTAAAGAAGAGAGGGAGTGTGGTGATGTAGTGTGGTGATGTAGTGTCCACAACTGAAGAAGTGTGGGAGTGTGGTGATTTAGTGTGGTGATGTAGTGTCCACAACTAATGAAGAGAGGGAGTGCGGTGATGTAGTGTCCACAACTAAAGAAGAGAGGTAGTGTGGTGATGTAGTGTGGTGATGTAGTGTCCACAACTAAAGAAGAGAGGAGTGTGGTGATGTAGTGTGGTGATGTAGTGTCCACAACTAAAGAAGTGAGGGAGTGTGGTGATGTAGTGTGGTGATGTAGTGTCCACAACCAAAGAAGAGAGGGAGTGCGGTGATGTAGTGTGGTGATGTAGTGTCCACAACTAAAGAAGTGAGGGAGTGTGGTGATGTACTGTCCACAACTAAAGAAGAGAGGGAGTGTGGTGATGTAGTGTGGTGATGTAGTGTGGTGATGTAGTGTCCACAACTGAAGAAGTGTGGGAGTGTGGTGATGTAGTGTGGTGATGTAGTGTCCACAACTAAATAAGAGAGGGAGTGTGGTGATGTAGTGTCCACTACTAAAGAAATGAGGGAGTGTGGTGATGTAGTGTCCACAACTAAAGAAGAGAGGGAGTGTGGTGATGTAGTGTCCACAACTAAAGAAGAGAGGCAGTGTGGTGATGTAGTGTCCACAACTAAAGAAGAGAGGCAGTGTGGTGATGTAGTGTCCACAACTAAGGAAGAGAGGCAGTGTAGGTCCATGCAGTCAGATGGGTGATGGTTAAATGGTAGGTCCCGGTAGTCACAACAATAGATGGG